>NW_024582860.1:179057-238632 GCF_018398535.1 Haplochromis burtoni | reverse complement strand
TTTTTTTAACCTCTCTTTTCAACCAACGGCAGTCACTCTCCTCTCCAAATAACTTCTGCTTAGCTTTCCGAGCTTCCCTCGGGTCCTCTTAATCAGCGGTCTCCACCTTTTTTTTGCCCCACGGACCGGTTTATGCCCGACAATATTTTCACGGACCGGCCTTTAAGGTGTTGCGGATAAATGAGGGAGGGGCTAATAATCGGCTCAGTCATTTTTAATGATCGTTGAAAGCCCAGATCGTAATCGTGATTAAAATTCGATTAATTGAGCAGCCCTAGTTTGGATGTAGACAAACATATCAAAGTGGCATCTATCTTTGTATGCCCCTGCTCTTTCTGCTTGCACTTTAATAACTGGATAATTTGGCTGAAGGTGACATGTTTATTAGTGGGTGGCGGTTTAGTCCGATTAACCACAATAAGCATAACAAAGTAGCTAATCATTACCAGAGCTGCTTGTAATGTGGCCACTATCAACTCTCCGATCACAAAGCCTGGCAACTTCTTGTTCTACTTGGTTTATGTTCCTCACACATCACTATTACCTTACATGAGTCAGGAAACAAAAACAAACAAACACAAAAAAACTCATGTGCGTTATACTAATTGCTCTGCAGGTTACGAGGCAGCATAATGACTCACGTGGCAACAAATGATAAGTTAGGACAGTGCCTGCAGTCATAACTGCAGCTATAACACAAGAATAAATAGCTCAAATCACTGAGAGAGACAGCTGTGTTTTTTCAGGCTAAATAAGGCTGAAGAAAACAATGTCATGACCAAGTTTTTCTTAAATCTCATCATGAAGTTCACAAGCCACACCTTTGGTATAAATTTAGAGCCACATACACATACATCACTTCACATCCACGCCCTCTCGTCTTATAATTCAATGCCAACACATAACAAAGCACAACATTAATATTACAATTTTCAATTTGCATTTGCAAAGCAAGCTGAAGACACTAGAAACTCAACATCGGGGACATCAAACAATTGTATTAGTCTGGCTTTTATCCAGGACGCTGTGTTTACATTTACATTTAATAGGAAGATCCAACCGTTTAATTCCTCTGGTTAAGTCGTGTTTACATAAGAGCTGAATGAAACTGAGCTGCAGAAGTAGTAGAGCTAATGGGAGCTTCCCCGTGCTGCTGAGCACATGCAAGACAAAAAAAATGAATGAACATACCTTCATCTCTCTATGAGTCCTCTAGGTGACCAGTTTAACGGATCCCAAGCTGGAAAAACAAAGAGGTGGGAGAAGCTGTTAGAAATTTCAGAGAGTGCCAACTTATGTCTGCCACAACAAGACACGATTATGTTATGATGACATCATTTCTTCTGCTACACTGCTGGATGCAATGAAGAAAAAGCTGGGCGGTAGATGCTCACTTTAAACGGCTTGGGAAAAAAACATCGACGACTGCACACGAAACATCTTTCTTTTCTTTACATCCTGCAACACATCTGCTCGAGAAAGAGACAGACAAGGGTGTGTATGTGTGTGTACGGGAGCTTTCCAGTCCAATAATATGTGTTGCAAAGTACACCGTGGCAGGCTGATCGCTCATTCGCAGAGCCTTTAAAGCCGTTTATGTAATGCCCAGCGCACACTGTTGTAAGTCAGTCAGTCAGCGCTAGTCAGCCAGACTTGGCTTGTGACTAAGAACGGCGAGCACAAACAAAGTAACTAGTCGCTACTCGAAGCAAAGGCTTCCTCTGTGTGTGTGTCTGTTTGTGTGCACAGATGGATAATATTGTAGCTGTTTAATGGAGTGATGGACAGTGTTAACAGCCGCACGGCGCTCGTTTCTCCGAGTACACGGCAGCGTGGTGTGCCTGCTGTCTGCACTGCACTGACTATACCAACGCTACAGCAGAGGATGACGCCATTTCTGTAGCTGACAGTAAGCTAGAAAAGGAGAACAGTTGAGCAGGCAAACACTGGGAAAATCCAGGGAACCGCGGTCGCAAGTCACCTGCCCGTGTCACGGCCATTTCTCTCATCGGAGACTGGGATAACGCTGTGTTTTTTGTTACAGGAAAACTGCACCGAGACCATCCATTTTCGTTTTCGCTTCTCTCTCTCCCTCGGTGTCGGTGCACTGCTCTCTGCGGAGAGTGCGCTCGACGGCAATAAATAAATAAATAAATAATATATATATAAATGTAGAGCGAGGGAGCGAGATAATAACACAGTAGCTAGACCCCAAAAACCTTTACAGATATGTCATATCACCGCCCTGGTAGTACAAAACACGTCAAGTTGAGCCCCCCCCCCGAAAAAAGAAAAAAAGTGAAGCTCGGCCGTGCAGACCGATTGGAAGTCACTTTCTGAACGGAATGCTCTACTGTGGCATTTCGCTGAACGTTCACGGAGCAGCGATGAGTGGAGATTTGCTCCCGACAAAGAAACAAGTCGACGAAACGGTTTGCAACAAGGTCAAGCTCGAAGACTTGCAACGCAGCAACATCGCGTTAATCCCCCCCCCCAAAATCACCACCACCACCACCAACACACAATTTTATTGTTGTAACACAAGCCAAGGTCGCAGTCCTCTTTTGGTTTAGTTCACGGAGGATACAATGTCATCCGCCCCAGACAATTTGCTAGACCGAGCCGATGCGAGTGAGTGGACTGACCACCACTGCTAGCACCATTCCCAACAACGTTAACACACTCGTACAAGCTTCGAGGCTCGGTAGTCTTTTCTCCTGTTCTAAAAGCTGCTACAGTGATCAACTAGAGCGTCGAGCTCATTTAAACCTCTCCACTAGTGATTCACGTCCAAGCAGTTTGTTACTTAACATACGTAACATAATAATAACCACAAAAAAAAAAATACTGGTCAAGCACCCACAACACCGAGAATAACAAGTCATCACTAGCAGTAGGTGGGGAAATATGGACAACCTTTGAGCTGATTTTTATCCCCACAACTGATCAAATGGGCGAGTTCCTTGATACACGGTAGCTCCAACCTACATTGGACAAGTCAGTCGTGAGGAGCCAGACGTTACTGGTGGCACAAAAGGAAAGCCTGACAATGCATTTTACCTCCGTTTAACTATATCGTCCGCCCGCTGCTCGACAGATCTCGTCACGCTAATAAGAACTCACCGATTGTTTCGGGTAATATCACTTTTTTTTGTTTAAATGGCTATTCGCGAGCACCGTGGCAGGCGCTACTCGACGACAGCGTCCCCGAGGATTCCTCCGCTCAACAACACAACACTCCGGAGCCTGTCCAGCACACTTGAAACTATTCAGCCACGGAGTAGCATAACCTTTCACTGCGCTCATCCGCCTAATTTGGCTGGCTACGGCTTAACTTTGTTATCGAACTGAACAAGTTTTTTTTTCCTTTTCTTTTTTTAATCTGCAGGTTTCTACTGCCCTGTCGCCAAATTCATTCATTCCTCTAAACCACCCTCCATAAACACAACACAGCATTAGTTAACAAGTTAGCTAACGTCAAGGTTGGCTTGATAGCAGCAGGGAAGCAAGCTAGTAAAATGTTCTAAATAGCAACGGCTCTGCCGAACAAAAGCAGGCTTACCTATGCTGTCAAGTTGAAAAACACCTCTGGTTTTCGACGAAAGTGGATTAGTAATCCATAGGAACATTTATGAGAAAAATGCGACAGATTTAAACGTCGTCCGTTGGCCACCGAATGATGTTGGATGCGGATGGGTAAAAGTCGTTTTCGCAGAGCTGCTGTTTGCCTTGTTGAGTAGCTCCTCTAGCCTAGCTCTTTCTGTGATCCTTCCCCCTCCTCCTGAGAATGATTGACGGGTATACTAATCCCGCCTTTTCAAAAATAAACCCCTCCAATTGGATGGCAGCGACAAAGAAAACGCCTTAGTAACACATGATTGGTCAACCGTGGAGAAAAAAAAAATCCATGGTAAAGTGTCCGATGTACCCTACTGGGTGGTTGTTGACACAATACCGGAGAATACCAAGACAAAAATGTTGAAAAACTACAACACCCAGTCTTAGAGTACTGGTGTGTTAGGTATGTATGACAGAGTAGCCCGACAGTCGAAGTAAGGTTTTTCTTGGTAACTTACATGTAAGGGATATTGTACCGGGCAATGTAGAGATATAAATGCAACGGAGATTAATGCGCTGCACCTATCTGACGTTGCCTAGCTACTTCGCGCCTGCTCTGTAACGTAGACGAAACATATATATGTAGCTCATCAACACTAGCTGGAGAAGTACAAGGCTTGTAGCGTGCTCTACTGTAACGGCGCTAGCTTAGCATAGCACCAGATGAAGTAGCCGACAGCACACCGGTTTAAAATGATATGAAGGTCTGGATATAACAGTTATATTTTGTGCCTTACTCGACCAGCGTGGAAGTGGATGATTTTATCTTGAGAAAGAAAGACATACTGAATGGTGATACACCATTGTGTTAGCCTGCTAACGCTAGCCCAGTAGCAGTGTGGCTAACCGGAATTCAGCACCGGCTAGTTAGCGGACTGAGTCTGCCAAGGTGGGTGGAGTTAAAGTTTCGGTATGTGTTAAGATTCCACGGTAGCATTGTATTTTAAAAGTGGTGTTTTCTGCTCTGCCGGGCATGTTTCATTTCAAATTAATCACTACTGTATGTTCTTAATTTAAAGGGAGCCAGCAAGACGCGAAAACATGGTGCAGAAATGTTTCGTAGTTTTTCAGTGTGAGCGTGAAGAAAAATGCAGCTGTACACTGGTTACAATGTGGCTGAAAGTGGCGTAAACGAGGCAAACTTCCTAAATTGCGATGAATTCAGTTAACCTTTCGGTGCATAAAAGTTCAAAACGACAAAAAATACTGCAAAACTAGTGATACATGCAGTTACAATGTACACACATCAAACATCTGATCAAATATAGTTCCATAGTTTTATTTTTGGTGTCAGACTTTTCTGATCTAGTAGTCACAAATCCAAAACAGCCGCACTTTTTTTTTTTTTTTTTAAATTAAGCCGATCTTTGGGAGTTTTAAGTGCCTCACAGGTGAAGTAGTTGTTTTAAGTTATCCAGTGGCTCATGTGACAGTCTTGTCACCACTACAAGGGGAATTTATAGTTCTGTTGCCCAGTTCTGCGTAAACAGGTCAAAGTGTAACCCATAGTTACACTTTGTTCGTATGAGTAAAATGTGCTATGTGTCTGATTTCAGCTACACTTAAATGGCCTTGAGTCTCACATTCTTCTTGTCATGTCAGCACTCTATTTCCTGTAAAAAGATTCTGTCTTCAGAAAACTTGTTGCCCAATCTGTTATTTAAGAGCTTGGTCGAAGTTTGACGGTGACAAATGACAGATACAAGTAACCTCACTAATAGTATTCTTAATTTCTTTTTACTCCGGTGTTAGGTGTGTCAAATCTTCGTTTTCTAGAGCTCAGTAGTGTCAACATTAATTCCACCATATTACTTTAGGGTCATTCATCGATTAAATTTAACTGTTTTCTGTTGTGATGTGAGTTAATGTGCTTTTAGTTAATGTCTGCATTTAAAATGTTCCTTTTTAGCATTTGTTAGATTTAAAACTAAATCTGAAGAGCAACTTTTGGTATTTTCTTCTGGTGAGTAAAATTTTAAAGCAAGAGCAAGTGTTACCAGATCACCCCGGGAGTGAGTTGCTGCCCCAAGTGGAGTAGTTAAAGTATGTAGTACAGGGGTGGGGACCTCCAGGCCTCAAGGGCCAGTGTCCTGCAGGTTTTAGATATCACCCTGGGTCAACACATCTGAATCAAGCGATTAGTTCATTACCAGGCCTCTGGAGAATGTTGAGACATGTTGAGGAGGTAAATTAGCCATTTGAATCAGCTGTGTTGGATCAAGGACACATCTGAAACCTGGAGGACACCTGCCCTTGAGTCCTGGAGATCCCCCACCCCTGATATAGTAGTGAGGGATGAAGGGAGCAGAAGATCATATTTGAGCATCATCTGCAGTGTGGTGCTTGTGGTACCAGTTGGTCGTAGTGACAAGAGTCCTGAGCATTAAAGTTAAACTGTCAGTTTAACAGTCTCTGTTCCTGTCCTCAGCTATGGTCATGCAAACAGCTTAAATGAGCTTTTCAGGCAATTCCAGTGTTTTGGGCACTTGACTAGGATTCTTCCTTGACACACCTTAGGTGTAGTGTTTCAGGCAGGTTTCACCAGGAGGACACCCGGAGTAGACCAGGATACACTGGAGAGATCTCTCTACTAGTTTGATAATGTCTTGGTGTACCCCTGGAAAGGGCTGATGCGGATGGTTAGTTATTCCACATTCCAGATATTTCGTAACTTGGATGTCAGAACTTGGGAGTGACGTTACTCTTATAATATTTTTTCCCCCTTAAAAACCTGCTGCAAAACATTCATGGATGGAGCCATGAATGTCTTAGACTTTACTAGTGTTTATGCTCAGTGCAGACATCTTGGATTGTTAGCTCTGGGATTGTGGGGCTGCGCTGATGTTCCAAGTAGAAAATCCAAGTTGAGGGGGCATTCCAGATTCAAATTTCAACTGGGAACTTGGAAATTCTGACTTATTTAGGAATACACTGTGTGTCTCTACTAGAATGCTGCCCCTGTAACTTGGACCAGGAGAAGCAGCAGAAAATCAGTCGACATTTAGAGTATATAAGTCTGTCATTGTACATTAGATGTATTTAACTATTCTGTTTAATGCAAAACGGTTCTAGCACTTAAAAATAAATAAATAAGGCTTTGAAAAATAATGAAAACTCTGAAAGAAGATGCAGACATTCACACTTTTAGGACATGACTGGGCTTGAAGGCATAATGTTCATTAATGAATTCAAAATTCACATTCCACACGTCAAGCCATAAAAATAACAAATCCAAACAGGAATGTTTTTTGTATATAATAGTTAAAATGGCGTTTTGAATTCATCAGAACTTCAGTGTTCAAAACAAAGTTGCACCCATAGTGGGGTATTTTTATTTTTATTTATTTTTATTTTTATGGTTTGTTCTTTGTTCTAGTGACGTTGTTATGAGGCCAAATGACACAGTGCATGCATTCGCTCAAAAACCAAATTTTTCTTTTAATAAATTGCTTTTTGTGTTCTTTATTTTCCATTATAGATATATTGTATAAAGTTGAAGCAATGGACCATGGCACCGAGGCTGCTGCTGACCGAATCTTGCTGGAACCATATAAATACTTGTTGCAACTGCCAGGTGAGTCTCTTTGTCTCTCAGTGACCACAGGGGCAGGAAGGAGATGTAGATAAACAAGCAGCTGTAATGTCTTAAGTTTTTAAGTTAGTGCCTATTCAAATCGACCTGGCATGGTTCTCCATGGTTTTCAGGGTTTTCCACTAGGCCATAGTACCTGGTACCAGGTACTTTTTTTAGTACCTGCTCGCCCCGGGTTCAAAGCGATCTGAGTAAAATACTAAAATGCCATCGATTGGCTGGTCAGTAGTGTCACTCGATGAGTCATAAGAGCGTCTCATTCGGGAAAATTAAACCGCCATTTTTGAAACCCAGCAACGAGGGAGATGATTACAAAAATCAACGCTGTGATCCCCGAGTCTGACAAAAAGCCACAGACTCAGCAGCAGGTATATTCATGCGGCAACATCCACCTTTTTTGTAGCATTCGCGTCATATGTTAATTACCTCGCAGGATGCTTGGATGCGTTGCTATGACGACAACCATGCACATTATGTAGTACTGGATTGTAATTGAAAACCAGTCGAGTTGTGGTGATCCGTGGCGAGTCGATCCAAGTAGGTACTAATGGAAAAGGGGCTTTACATATAGCTGATGAGTACTTTAGCTACACTGACCTGAGCTGCTTGCTTCCTTTTTAGTATTTGTGGAACAGAGCATGAGGACAATATCTTGGATACTGAACACGATAAAAGGCTCCAGTTCAGACACAGTCGGCACAATAAAGATCGGCAGATGTTGGTCTTTTTATAAACACCGTATGATGCTGCAGTACTGGTATATTAGGTGTTAAACTAAAGAATGTCACACAAGCAGTATTTGTTTCTAGTAATCAGGTTTGAAAACGTGGGGTTGTCTAATTTATGATAACTGGAATAGTCTCCTGATGTCCTCACTGCAGGAGTAAACATCTGTCAGACAGTCAAGAACTGTGGGTTTCACAGATGATGAACTCAAAAACACTCAAATGCTAACTGTGAGAGCAAATGATTCTGACTTCTTCGGGAGTCTGATAAGGGAGTGTGTGCGCAAGTCTGTGACTAATAGCTGAGATACACAGATATGGGTTTGGATGTTACCATATTTCATATTTTATGAGGGGAAAAGGTTCATTGAGGATTCCAGTCTTCTTAAATTATTGGTGTCTGAGGGGAAACTTTGACAAAAGGATGAGTGTAAAAGAATTATGGTTATACATTGGAAAAGGGATTGTCTTATAATCAGTTGAGCATAATCATAAGTTATAGCTTACAGATTTCAGCTTTTAACAAAGTATTTCAAGTAATTTTTGTGTTTGGCGCATTTGCTCTAATGTCTTTGAAATAAAACCACACTAACTGACTGATATTTGCTATTACATTATAATATGTAGTTTTGCAGCAGTATATTGCTTTCTTTTTGTTGAGGGTATTATTATTTTTTCTAAGCTTTAAAGTTACATGCTTTTTATTTCAATGTTCACCACAGACTGGCTTGACAATAATTTGAGCATAAACCAATTTGCTGTATTTGTAATCTCTTTGATTCGAGTATGAGGCTGTAATTCACAGAATAATGACTTCTAATATTAATAAAATGGAACAGCTGTAGAAATGAGACAATGAAACCCTGAAATGAGCAAGCTGTGCACATCTCTGTGCATGTTTAAGTGTTTTCTTTAGCGTGGATTCTCATTCCTAGCAGCTGTTTTTGAGATTTAATTATTGCTTCAGTTTTGATTGGTCACTTCTCGTCAGTAGAGAAAAGCCTGACCTAACACCAGACGTTAATTTGGATAAATGAGACATGTGCCTGGTATTTGTTAGTAGGGTTGTTTCTCTGCTAGAAGTTGCACCCTTTTTCCTTCCTGGCTCTGTGTTTCACAAATTACATTTTAAATGGAACAAAGGATGGCGCCAGGTCTCTATTTTAAGTTGAGGCGATGTTGGTTAATATTGAAAGAACTGCATTTGGAATATACTCGAGCCCTTTTAAGGCATAGTGTCTAAATTGTAAGATAGACATATCATTATACTCCTAATGGTTTAGACTATGGCTTTGAGCACTCGGTGAAAACTGCTTTACAGCACAGTTCAATAGGATGAAGGAGGAAAAGATGCCTTAAATGTTGTCTTTGAAGATAAAAATATCTGTTAATCCTGCCTGTGTTTCCAGCTTTTTAGTGTTTTAGTCAGGTAGGAGCTCAGCGGGAGCTGATCAACTAATGGTTTAAATGTTCACCCTCACTTAATCTTCAACTGTGTTTTGTATAAGTGGAGTTAAAATGTGTTTTATCTGTGTGAGACTGGTGTTTATTTAGCCTCATTGCACACTAAATGCAAAAGCCATTTCTTTGAGAACACTCTGTACCTGCAACTCTATAATTAAAGCTTTGGTCCATACGTTTTCGTAAAGTGACAAAATTTTTGTGATTTTTACCCCTGTGCAGCACAACAGTGGATTTTTCACTCCAACAATTAAGATGTGAACAGACTTCATGCTTCAATTCAAAGGGTTTAACAAAAGTATTGCATTAACTGTTTAGGAATTATAGCCATTTTTATACACAGTCCCCGATTTACAGAGGCTCAAAAGTAAATGGCCAAGTCAGTTACAAGCAGTCCGATCTGTTTTCCTTTATTATTTCATGACATATCAGAACTCTTAGTTGGTGGAGTAGTCATTTACTACGACTACTGGGGCCTCCACCAGAGCCCAGCATGTGGTAAATGAAGATTATTTTAGATTGGAAATCAAGGAAATTGACTGTAATAGAGTGAAGGAATGGAAAAAAGGAAGGTTTAAATGACCATAATGGGTCCATTTGGGGGTGGGACAACCCCGAAATTGTCCACATGAAGTCTTTGTGTGAAGTAATACCACTGTAGATGCCACGTCCTTTTAGGATAAAACAATTGATCTTTTTCTTTTTTTTTCTTTCTTTTTTTTTTTGTTCTGCTCTTTCGGTAGGAAAACAAGTGAGAACAAAACTCGCCCAAGCATTTAACCACTGGCTCAATGTTCCCGAGGACAAACTGCAGGTGAGAAAAATCATCCGTTTTGCTGCCAGAGCTGTCTGGTGTTAATTGTTGCTGACAGATTTAGGAAGGTGAAATGAAACTGTGCTCGTTCAGAACAGGTAGTTTATTTTTGCAATGCGACCATTTTGCATTTTATCAGCATAGTTGTTCCTAAGTGTAAAGCTTGTGAGAAGAGCTTAGAGCGCACATGATTAATTAAAGGAGATTGTTAATGCAGCTGAGGATTAAGTGGAACGAGATGGTGGGGGGGGAAAAAACGATGCAAAGCTTTTAAAAACTGTTCAGTTTCTCTGCATTTTAAACCCTTGTTTCTCCAGTTTTAATGAATTCCTAAGATTGAATGCATTGTGTTTACCTTTGGTGTGTTATATTTGTTCATGTTGCTGGAGCATTAGAGATGCACACTTGGGTAACACAGTGACTTGCATATACTGTGTATGTCGCCATTGTGATTCAAACACTGGTTTTCAACTCTGCGGTGCAAGTTTTCTCCATGGCTGTGCTAGTTTGTGGTGCCAGAAGTTGCCTTATTTGGACTAGTGTAGTGCAAAGTTATCAGCTAAAGCTAGATATTTTGGTTAACAAAATTAATTCATGGTTCAACAGCGACAGATCTGCTAATTATTACAAAGTAACAGACTAATAAACTACAGTTACACTCGCCAAGACTGAAGCACAAACATCTGTGATGAACTGTACCACACATGTACAGTCAATCGGCTTAAAACATGCACGCAGAATGAAGAGGTCCAGTTTAATAAGGTAAAGCCTAGTAGACTATGAAGTTGGGCATCTTTAACGAGTGTCTATGGGGATTGGCTCTGTTTTTGACGCTGGTCTCAAGTGGCCACCACAGGAATTTCCAGTTTTATCACTTCCTTGTTGGCTTCCTTTTTCAGCCTGCTGCTGGTTAAAGGTACACTGTGTAAAATGTCACTGCTAGATGTCGGTGGATTGCAGATTTCATTCAGCTGAACTTTGTTTTCTTACCCCTCCCAATTCAAGTGATGGTGGCTGCTGTAAGACAAACAACTCTGGCCAGCTGTAGTGAGTCAGTTTAGCTCAGCTGTCAATGCCTCCACATCGGTTTATTCTCGAGAAGGCTTTATAACTTGTAAAAGGAGTTCAATATGAATTGATGAGTCAGTGAAGCTCATTTCTGTCTGATGACAGTGATACTGAAATTAGTTGTTGAGGACTTTTCTTTCTGTAAGTGCTGCCGTTTTTGCTGCTGTTAGCGGTTTTAGTGTGACTGATCTAACATTGTTGAACTTTTTTTTTTTTCTTTTTTTTTTAAGGACAGCCAAGCTTAACATTAACTGGCATAATGTTAGCTTTTAATCAGCTGTGGTTGATTAGCTGGCTCGTTGTCAGCAGTTTGGAGGCTAATTTCCTGATGATATGTAATTGTAACAATATTGGGAATAAATAAGTTTGTTTATGCATGTTTTTGTGTGTTAGAGCCCTGACTTCAGCTTAGGAGATGGAATTGGGTCGGCAACTGTATTCAAGATGGGAGGGCAACATGGTAGCTTCCAAAAACCAGTGCCCGTCTGTCTTTTTAATGGATTAATTCTAACTTGATAGGAATGCATCTCTGTGTGTTGGCGATGCCGTAATTGTTGCATTACGTAATTGCATACCAATCGATGTGCGCTTAGAAGTAAATTCTTTTTACCTCAAAAGGACTGACTGTACCTTTTTAATGAATTGTCATTTTATAACTGCTAGTGACCTTGTTTACATTACATGTAGCCAGCTGACTGCTTTAAGAGAGGAGTGAGAGGTGTGACAGCTACAAGGCATGATTCCTTATCCCATCTGTACATCTCTAAATTGACGGCCACATTATTACACGTTTAGAGGGCCGATTCAAAAAGAGCTCATGTTGCTCTGATGACTGGTCATTGAGCTAGTTAGAGGCACAAGGTTCATTCATCATCCAGCTTTGTGGCTTGAAGCTAAATTTGATGCAACTAACAACACCAAGCTGTGTCAGATCAGGGCATGTTGTGTAGACATTTTCATTTATTTATTTATTTATTTAAAAATCTATTTTTATGACACTGATTTCCATCCCCTGAATGCCACAGAAGCTCCCAGTAAACTCCACTAAGGAATGGTCTACATAGAAATGCAGAGAAGAACAAATGAAATATGTCAAACAATCCCTTTTATTGGCTACACTTTATAAAGACATTAAATGCAATACATCAGAAAAACAAGATAACTCCATGCCTAGAGGTATGCTAAACACTGTAAGAATGTATGTGGTGATACATGTTTTACTTCCAATAGTACGTGTTTGTGGCTTTACTCACTGAATTCAGTTCAGTGTATATTTGTTCATACAAGTTTCACTGCTTACACTCTTTTTTTATGAGTTTGTGTGCATGCTGGGCATCACATCACCCTTTCACTAGAAGACTGGGATGGAAATTTCATAATGATTGCAGAACTTCTCAATTGTCTTCTTTTGTTTCATTTTCTCTGAAGCTGGATGGACAAATGAAAGCAAATGTGGATTAACAGCAGTTTCAGTATGATGTGGCAGCTGCTGTTTATATTGGGATATTTCAAGATGAAAAGCATTTAAAACTTGGTTGATCTTTTAAAGAAAGTTATGCTTAGTTGTAGATTGTTTTTTTTTTTTGTTTAGTTTTTTATAAAAGTGGGTAGGCCATAGTCGCTATAGATTATTTTATACAACATATTCCAGATGTTAGTAAATCGTAAAGTAGGGCTGGGCCATATCATACCATTCACGGTAATGTTGGGCAACGATATGGGTAAAACGTGCATGCGCAGTGCCGTCGTTATTACAGTGTTGTTGTTGTTTTTGGGGGGGGGGGATACGGCAAAATCGACAGTGCCCCTTATAATCCCGTGGGCCTTATGTATGAAATGGTTGTGTTTACTGACCTTTATGTCGTACACGGTGCTCGAAAATCTGTCAAATGTTTTAGTACGACTTTGCTAAGCTACGAAGCCGCACTGCTTGATGGATTGTCGGAGCATTACGGCTATCGTAGGCAGGAGGCTCGCGGAATGATACGTACGTACAATATTACCGTATTGTGTGTATATAACCTTTTTAAGTTTTGTGGATATTATACATGGTTATGCTGAGGATATGTTGGCCAATTTCCACTGGAAATGCCTTTTGGTTAAACTGTCAGCAAGGAATTTGCATTTGCACTATTACATTTTTATATAACTTTAATGCACATAAAAAAAACAGCTGCTCGTTTAAGTGAAAATACATTGATGGGTTTTTTTTTTTGTTTTGTTTTGGGGTTTTTTGCACTAATAAAGTTGTGGAGTTGTAAAGTATTTGGTCTAGTGTCAATTATATCGTCAGTTATATCGTTATCGCAAATTTTCAAATGTCTATTGTGATAAATATTTTTGGTCATATCGCTTCTCGCTCTAGTGCAAAGCATGTATTAGACAGCATCTGGTGAATGTTTATGTATTTAAGATGTACTGTACTTGCGTTAATCTCCAGTGAAAGACTACTTCTTTTTCAGCTTCTTGTGCTCTGATCACCTTTGTGAGACGGGGATTAGTGGATTCAAGTCACGGACTGCTTCCAGAGTAAAAACCTACAGTTCCACTCATCCATTAGATTGTTGTAGCATGTTCTTGGCTGCCTGATTAGAGTGCTACAGACACATTGAAATACAGACCGCAGGCAGATTGAAATTTCTTGAATTCCTTCCTTTTTCCTCTGTCAAATGAATTTCAGATTAGCCATTCTGGATTTATTGGTTTTATTGAGCAGGGCCCTTGCCTTTGTCTCCTTAGGGCGATCAGGCTATTGATCCTATTATACTGATAGCATTAGCATTGTACTGACTCAATACTGTTCTTGTTTGCATTGACAAAGCTACCTAATCTGTGTTTTCTGAATCTGCATGCCTTTTTATGGTGGAAAATGCAGAAGTGCTGAGCCTGTCGGGTCTCATTACAGTTGCTGTTCAACAGGTCTGTTTGTCCTGAATGTTTTATAAACCCCTCACAAATAGAGGAATCTTAGCTCTGCAGTAAAGCCCGGAGGTCTCACACGGTTGTCTCCTGTGTAGTCTCCCGTAGTTTCCAAAGAGCAGTCCAGTCTTATTTTTGATGACCATTTTCAGGCATCTATTTAACAAAAAATAAGTACACGGATACAGTTTGTGGGGGAAAGTAATAAAGTTGTCATCAGTGCGGTCATGTCAGCGGTTCCCATGAGACACTGTTTACCTCAGTCTTTAATCACATTCTGCAGCTTTTACAGCAGATTGAAATAAACTCAGATTGCAAAAAGAATAACTTAAACAGTTTAGCCTGCAGTGTCATGTTTGATTATTTTCACACTGTATGTAGGTCAAATTTATTAAAGCTGAGAAAACACTTTATGAATCCTTAGTTTTGAGTTTGGTTGAGTCTGCGATGTTGTTGACAGGGTGTATGACGTGCATTCATAAGCAAGCTGTGTGAACATCTACTCTCGTTCTCCTGATAATTCCACTTTAGTGGATACTTCCCTGTTACGGTGCAGCAGTTGGTTTAAATGTACTTCAGATACAACAGCCCTGTCTCTTCCATGCATCTCCCTCCGTCTCTGTAGAAGCGCCATAAACTCCTGCTGAACCCACAATGCAGATTGAGAGCGCGCTCCTCGTCATCATTAGTGTACTGCCAAGAAGTCATCGTTGCCGCCGCCATGGAAACAACCATGGCTTCAGATAGATGGAGGCAGTGACAGCGGTACTCTCTCTCGTTCACTTGGCAGTGCATTTTTTATCAAGCCCCATATGTGCTTCTGTACTGCGTATGACAGCACAGGTGGTGGAGGCTTGGGGAAATTCCCTGTGTTCATCATTTTCCTTGTGACCTTTAGCTGATGGCTTTCCTTTTGTTTTCTCTGACACTGTTGATGCTATATTTTTTATATACAGTCTTTTACTTTAGAAACACATATTCATGAGTGCTCGCAACCTCAGGCCAAGAGCTTCTCATGTTTTTGTGACAGAGTGGGACAACAGGGGAGGGGGAAAAAAGACTAGGAATCAATGTCAGGTTCTCATGAAATATAATGTGGATAAAAATGTAACTACTGGAATAATGAAGGCATGCTTAAAGTATTTCCGATGCACGGGCTGGCATTTGAACTTGTAATATCTGACGAGGTTATTATTACATGCGGCGGATGACCTGCAGACGATCACATCACAGTAAAAGCTGGACCAGTCAGCAGCATCAGTATCATACGTTATAACAGGAAATTTTCCAAACCATGCATTTTGGTAAAATAAGGTTAAAATACTGATACTTCTCTGTTTTGAAAACTGATATGAAGATGTTGAGCTCAGTAAGTTGTGCAGAATAGTGAAGAAAAGTCTCTGCCGTGTATGGGAGTATTTTAGCTTTAATCAAGGTGAATTAGTTTGTACGACTTGGTCTCAAAATGGCTTAAAATGGTAATTCTTTGAACCTCCTCTCTGTTCAGTCCATTAATGTGACGTTATCAGCCAAGACAACAAATGTCAACTGGTTCTTCAGCAATAATCTATGGAAGACGTTAGGTGAGTGTCTATTAACTAATTTGCTATGCATTTAAATGGAAATTTGGACAAACTAGTCTGAGATTTGGAAAGTTTTACTCTTAAAACATGGGCAGCACTGTGGCGCTGTGGTTCGCATTGCTACTGGGTTTGTTTGTGTGGGTTCTCGCCGGGTACTCTGGCTTCTTCCCACAATCCACAGGTCCCTGCAACCCTGAATTGGATACGTGGAAGAGAATGGATTGATATTCCCAAACGTTTCTAACTTTTTTTTAATTTTATTTTATTTTTTACAAAGAATCATTTAGGAGATGCAAAACACATCTGAGCCCATAGTGACCATTACTAATGAGTATAAAATAATATAAATAATTTTATGCCACATGTCTGCTCTGCAGTAGGTTATTACTGATTTATTTATTTAACTAACAGAACAGTTGTGAAACACGGGGGGGATTTTAGCATGTTGAGGCCTGCTTTGAAACAGTAGCTATAAAGCCTATGCAGGTCGCTTTGACTCAATCCTCAGATCCAGAATACCAGCAAGCCAGCAGCATTGACAGTGAAAGCAAACAAATCTGTTCACACACTGTTAAACCCCGTTTACCTCTGACTTTTTGTTTTGACTTGGATTCCATAGCTGAGGACTAGTCACACATGTGTATGTGTTCATGCAAGCACCACTATTGATGTTCAGCAAAAGGGGGATGCGGTGCCAGGGGACAGATGTAGGACATGACCCACATAATAGCTAAAAATACAACATTAAAACTTATTTTTTTTCTGTGTATAGGGTTCACATTTTCTAACGTCATAACTCTGATCTAGTTATTACCAGAGACACTGGTTGTAGTACAAACCATTTCTACCATCTTCACCTTCACTTCACGTATTGACCCCAACCAGTTAACCAGCATTGGTTTAAGCAGCTATTTATGGGCTCACTATTTGTTACCTAGTCCTCACATTTATTGCTACGGTGACTAACATCACTATCGCTGTGTGCCCGGAAGAGGTGTCAAGTTAGAAATGTGGATAACTATTTGTAATAAACCTGTATTACAGGATTTCTCTCACAGTAGTCAGTTATTTAATTAGTTCAGAGCTCACTTATCAACATAGTTGAAATTTCTCTGGCTTCACTGCACTGCTTAAAAATGATACGCTTCTGTTTGCTCTTATTAAAACAAGAGCGTGTGAAGGCAAAATATGGGAACTCGGCATAAATACTAACATGATTATTTATTTTTAAATGAATCCCAGATAACAGCTGTGGATTTTTCAACATTGGCAGAATATCTATAAATCCATAAATCATTTGGACACTAAAACACTAAAATGGATGAATGAAGCTATTTTTTTTTTGTGAATGACACAATCCAGTAGGCATGGTGTGAGTGACCAGTGCTGCAGCCTGCTTCAGGTATAAATGTGATCACCTGCTGTAATCTCGCCAAGTGTGACGGTTTTATGGCAGAACATAACTGGCTTGTTGTTTTCATTTACCTCCTGTCATCATGTCAGACTCGGTATGCTTGTTTTTTGTGAATGTGTCTCTGCATTTTTAATAGATTACTGATTATAGCTTTAGCAAACTGAGTTTCTGCGTCACTAACCTCTTGTGATAATCAATATAGACTTGCGGAGTAGTGGCACTCGGGGCTCAAACAGCATTATGCAGTGACAGCCTGACTCATTAAATTCCTTGGAGAATGGAGACACTTAAAAGTCCAAAACCTGAAAATTGTTTGTGCTTGTGTTCGGGTTTGATTGCTGCTGCTGTTATCTGAAGCGCTCTAGCTGAATTTCAAGTTGATTGAGCCATTGTTTCTTTTTTGTTTTTTCCCCTGATGGTGCATTGTAATTTGCAGTGAACCTTTTTAAATATTTCAGAATGTGTTTTTTTTGTTGTTGTTGTTTGTTTGTTTGTTTTTTCCATCTAAATAATACATTTTCATGTTCATGCATGCATTTATTGTAGCTTTACCCACGTCCCCTGCTTTGTAAGTGGCTCACTGAGGT
The DNA here is from genome assembly GCF_018398535.1 of Haplochromis burtoni. Taxonomy (NCBI): domain Eukaryota; kingdom Metazoa; phylum Chordata; class Actinopteri; order Cichliformes; family Cichlidae; genus Haplochromis; species Haplochromis burtoni. The sequence goes on along the minus strand of NW_024582860.1, from coordinate 220,851 downwards.
TTCAGGGTGAGCAAGTGTTTGGGACCCTGCCGAAGGAAAGGTTGTGTTTGGCTGATAAACTGCTCAACTGGCCTAGCCTTGGCCATCTGCCTGACCCACTGAGTCACTCTTTGTGCTCTCAGGCCTCATACAAACAGCTTTCATTACCAGGCCACCCCACTTGTCTTTTAAATCAGCAGGGCACTCGAGCAGGCTGTAAGGCCAGCTCAGGACAGCAGACACCTGATGGCCACTGTGACTGTTGTGAGTCGACGTGGGCCGTTTTTGGGTTAACGGGGTGTGTGTGTATGTGTGGGGCTCGGTTTTCCACTGATAAATGAATACTATTATTTGGCATTGGTTCGTGAAGCACAGCATAAACAGTATGTGGTACATGTGTGCTGCCACATAGTGGTGAAGATCAGGGTAGAATATATCTACAGTGCCCTTGACTCACCACAGCAGTGCTCTGGATGTTGAGGCTGGTAGGTCATATTGTATTAAAAAGCTTGTCAGTACACTCATCGTAATGACTAAGGTTAAGCATTCAGCCTTCCTCATCGTCTCTGTGGAGGAGGTTAAAGTGCACCAAGCCCAGCAATGACGCCTCTAATTGCTCAACCATGCATTTCCTATAACCTCGTCAAAGCTCTGTGTCTCTCCTGACAGCTGCTCCGTCACAGTGTGAGTCTGCTCCGGGCCAGAGTGCATCTTTGCTGAGCTCTTCATGCTCAGACTGACTGCTTAGCTTGTTTCAGCACCAACTGTTTTGTTTACTGATGAAGACTTTGACTTGTGGAGCAGTGCAGACAAGAGTGTAGACATGGCACCCTCTGCTGTATACAAGTTGTAATGCATAATTTACACAGAGCCTCTGACAACCTGTTGGAGTCTGTTTGAGCTGGAGGAGAGACTGTTTGTTTCTTTAAAAATATTTCCTCTGCACTGGAAGCTCTCGTAAAGATAAAACATTAACAACTGTACAAGAAGATATTTTACTTCCGGATACATTTTTATATGAATTAACACAAACACACTTGTTCTTATGTCCAGGTGATCATTGAGGTGACTGAGATGCTACACAATGCCAGCCTGCTGATAGATGACATTGAGGATAGTTCCAAGCTGCGTCGAGGCTTCCCTGTGGCACACAGCATCTATGGCGTTCCTTCTGTTATCAACTCGGCCAACTACGTGTACTTCCTGGGGTTGGAGAAGGTGCTGATCCTGGAGCACCCTGAGGCGGTGCGAGTGTTTACCCGTCAGCTTCTTGAGTTGCATCGCGGTCAGGGCCTCGACATCCACTGGAGAGACACCTACACCTGTCCCACCGAGCAGGAGTACCGCAAAATGGTGCTGCAGAAGACAGGAGGGCTGTTCGGCCTCGCTGTAGGCCTGATGCAGCTCTTCTCAGACTGGAAGCAGGACCTGAAACCCCTCTTGGACACACTGGGCCTTTTTTTCCAGATCCGTGACGATTACGCCAACTTGAGTTCCCGCGAGTACAGCGAGAACAAGAGTTTCTGCGAGGACCTGACCGAGGGCAAGTTCTCCTTCCCCACCATTCATGCCATATGGTCACGTCCGGAGAGCACTCAGGTGCAGAACATCCTGAGGCAGCGCACGGAGAACATGGACATCAAACGATACTGCGTGGACTACCTGGAAAAGGTGGGCTCATTTGCTTACACCCGCCAGACTCTGCGGGAACTGGAGATTGAGGCCTACCGGCTCATTAGGGAGTTTGGGGGAAACCCTCAGCTGGAAAGCCTGGTCAAACATCTTAGTCAGATGCATCACGAGGCCGAGGCCACAGCAGAGTCTAGCTGTGAGCCGCCCTCCAGCCAAAACCACTGACCGGATATTTACCTTAAATGCTGCGTGACTCCCATGCACTCCAGCACACAGATCCTTAGCTGATGCACTGATACAGACACGCACATTCCTGAAAACCTCAGTACATACCAGAACATCTCCTTCACACACTATGCTGAGTCTTCATGACTGAATTCAGAAAGCAGACCAGTCCCAAATGTTGCCTTTTGGTTTTGTGTTCATGAAGGCATCCTGCAAGAGTTGCTTTATTGTACACATAACTAACTTTTGTATCAAAGTGTAACAGTTCAATCAGCGGAAGACATGAATTGAAATTAACTTTGTTTGTTTGTTTTTTTTTCATTTTTTCTGAAAATGAAAACTACCAAGATGGCAAAAAAGCTTTTACGCCTTTTGATGTGCACAACAGTGCATAAATGTATTTCTCCCCTCCTTGTAAGCAAATGTAAATTGTTTATCTAAGAGCAAGTCTCTCCCCCCCCCCCCTCTCATGTTTAAAAATAGGATGTGGATGTCTTGGGCTTATATGTGGTTTGGAGCTCCTTAATCATCAAACCACCAGAGTGCCAAGCTTATAGGAAAGACCTCCACCACTGTACTGTCTCCTTGTTACGTAACACACTGGTTTTACATGCAAAGTAGTGTTCCTGTTGCTCATGCTCTCAGTATTTGAATACTGTGTTTATGTTTTTGTTTCAGAGGTCTTTACACCTCGAACACTTCATTAGTGTCCTACTGGTATTTATTAGGAAACAACTCTGTGCAGTAACACCTTGTTTGTACTTATTTAATAAAAAAGGTTCTTTAAAGATCACCTGTGGAAAGCAGTTCCTGGCATTAGTGCCAGGTTGATCTTTTGAATCTATTACAGTAACTAATCTGAGGACAGATGTGCAAATGACAGCTGTTCATGGAGATTCTTCAGCACTGGAGTAGTGCTAGTAATAAAAATTACAATTGCAAAAATATATTATATAATGAATTGAGTCACTATAACAGCAGGGGTTGTTATAAGCTGGATGTATAAATTTAATTGACTAATTTTAATGAATTGCACTGGTAATTGATAACATTGATGTTACTGAAATTTTTTTTTTTTAAAATAAGCTTAATAAATGGAAAGCTGAAGTGAAACTGGAAAGTCTAAGTTATAAAAATGTTTTTTTAGATGAAATAAAATCCATGAATGTTATGTCAATTTAAAAGATGAAATACTGATAACATTTTAAAATTTATGAAAGTCACACTTCACAAAGAATCTGTTCTTTTTGAAACTGAAATAGCTTTTTGCCACAAAACACACCTTTAAAAAAATATATATTTACAACATATCTTAAAGTTTTAAATATTTCAGATGTTCTGATTCTTTTCATACAATGACATTTCTGCCCTTTAGTGTCACCTAATGTCCTCTGTGTGTGGTTAACCCCCCGAAACAGCTGTGTATTACGTCAGGAGATGCAGTTAATAATTTCCAACAATTTTTAAGGACAAAGTTTTGCTCACATATACAGTAGCAGTCCAACATAAGAAATGAATTACAACTTTTTACAGGCCAACCTGACATGTAGCTACATTTCTCCAGAGCTACACATCAGGTTACGTATGTTTCCCGGTGAAGAAACAGTTTAATGTTGCTAATTCAATCTGTTTGCTGCTGCCCGCTTGGCCATGTCTCCTTTGTTTTTAAAGGGAAAAAAAAGATCTTGGCTCCTGGTGGGAGTAACCTGGTTAAATAAAGGTTAAAGAAATAAAGTTTGAGCTTTTTGACGTGACTTCCTGGCGACAGTCATCAACAATACTCAGACTGTGCTGTTTAAACAGTGTTCAGTTGGTACTAAGGGGTCTGAATAGGAAACTGAAAGCGTTCGACCCCTTACATTTATCACGCTATATTTGTCACACTTACATGTTTCAGATCATCAAGCAAATTTTAACATTAGACAAAGCTAACCTGAGTAAATACTAAATGCAGCTTTCAAATGATAATTTCGGTGATTAAGGGAGAAAAGTTGTCCAAACCTACCAGTGTGTGTGTCTCTCATTTATCCTGCACACACACAACCACAACACATGGGCCCATCATTACAGAACACAGAGGCATCATTATCTGTAGCGTATGTAATCATAAGCTGTCTCCTGTTACAGCAGATGTGTGTATTTATTTTTCAAGGTTATCGGTGCTTCTACATCTGCATGCTGAACAGTACGGCCTCTGAGATTATTACAGAATTGCCTGCTTTGATTTGAGGAAGCTTGACTGAATACATGCATACAGAGCCTGGCTCCTCTGGATGCGGTTGGTGCTTGGTCTGAAAAAACAAGACAACAAAACCAAACTGGGCGCCGCTCATCTAAATCCTGCGTTAGCTTCTGTTAATACTGTTGTGAGTTTTTCCTGAGCTGCTGAAAGACCGGCAGAGCTGCGGAGGGCGGCTATCTGTCCTCGACAGCTCTGTTCACTCAGTGAAGCCCCAGATCTTGACAGCTGCAATTCAATTAATTACGTGTCCTTAGGATTGAATTGTGGTTTCACTAAAAAAGAAAAAAAAGCATCTATTAATCAAAATGTCCATTTTTTTTTATAAATCTGTGGGACTGGCGCCTCTGCTAATTTGCCTTCCAAGCAGCTGCAAGTGCAGGAAAATGTGATGCAAATGCATTTCTGATTTGATAAATAGTGGAGATGTATGAAGTGGCTTTCGCAGAGCTGACTTAAGTCCATCACAATAATCAAAGCCTCTCACGGTTCTCATTTCTTCTCCCCTCGCTCTCTCGCGCTCTCTAGGTTGACTAGATTGATTTTCCTCACCCACGGTGTCTGAATTCTGTTTGAGAGCAAAACAGAATAGCTTTTGTGCTCGCTCACTGTCTCCCTCATCCTCTGCAAGCTTTGGATTATTTATCACTGGGCCGTGCTTTACACATCTGTGTTGCTTGGTAGCACTCTGATGGATATTTCATAAATATTCTTGTGACAACAAGAGAAAAAAAAATTGAAAACCTTGTTTCTGAAAATGTAAATATCGGGCACCGTGTGTACTCCTTCGCTGCCTTTCTGGTGATTCTGTTGAATTGAATCATACCATTAGCTTCTATATTCTTCTTGTTGCTCAACTATGTGGGTAAGTTTTCACGCGATTGCTGGAGGTTTCACCTTGCACACATTTGCACCTCTGAGCTGGCAGAACCACTGCAGTCCTTCACTGAAGCACCTGGCAGGATATTAAAATTTTCCACAGTAGACTCCGAAGAAAACCACCCACATGACCGCTCAGTGGCTTCTGTGACATAAAACAGTCGACATGGTGAACACAGTCATAAAATCCCCTGAAATGACCAAAAATCTACAATGTTCGCCCTCCCGAAACTACTACCACTGTGTTCAGCGTTTTTGTTTTGTTTTTGCTTTAACTTCTCACTGTGTGATAAATGTTCACGGCCCAGTGGCTACAGAATAATCAACCATCAGCATTTACCGTAGATTGGTTCTCTGTAAGCCTCTTTCATGCAGCTGTGTCTGCCACTTGTAGAAAACTTCCCAGAAAAATGAAGCCTTGATTCTGCAACTACAAGTAGCTTTCCTCAGGTGCCTGAACTAGTGGTTACTAGAAGCTCTCGGATGGAATAAAAAAAACAAAAGAAGACGAGAGCCATCCTGGCAGAGGAGGTTAAAAACATGGAAAAGAAACCAAACATTAAACAGCAGTTAACCTCAGACAGGCGTTCATATGATTGTAGAGAGCTGAGACTTGGGAGGATCCAAATGAGATATTCGGTTTAATCAGTAAGTGGGTAAACCTGCTTACTTAACAGTAAGCAGGTTTGCCCAAGAGAAAATGATCCAATCTTTGCAAAGCGAGCAGAGGGAGGGAAAAGTTGTCTGTTGACACTTTGAAAAAGTGGTCTTTCATTCTCTGAAAAGCCTGAAAAACTATTAAAACTCCTGGCCAATTGTTGGGGACCACCATCGACTGCAGATTTGGTGTGCAGTCAATAGCTCCAGGCTGGGCTGACACAAAAGAAACCACAGTCTCAGACTTCATAGTAATGAAAAGAAAACATGTCACCCTGGTGGCACGCTGATATTTTGGCAATAACCTTTGGACAACAGTGGAAGAATAACCCACACTTAGTTTTAGATTTACAGACACTTCCTGTTAGCAGGGTCAATTTGATGTGGATGTAAAGTTGGGCTTTCTTTGTAGATGTTTTTAAAACCACTTGATTCATGGATTTCATAAAAAGCTTCCTTCATTTTATAATATTCATGTCACCGATCCCAGAACAACATGTTCTCATGCATAATTCTGCCAGCACTCAGTCGCTTGCAAAAAATCCCCCCAAAAAAACCCTCACTGCGTCTTGATGTCTTATCGGGGATAAAGAGGAGCAACAAAGTGCTCACTTGTTTCCGCATGCAATCACTGTAGCTTATATAAATCTGTCTTCTGAGCTTGACATGGCCATGTGCAGATACGGCGCTGTCTGAAAGGAACAGAGACACCGGGGTCATTTCTGCTTTGATTTGAAGATTACACATAACGACAGATATCCAGTCTTACAAACTGGGGCAAGAGGTGGGGTTTAAAAATAAATGTAGCGTTCATCAGGTAGGTGAAGTCTACAAACATGCTTTTGAGCTACATTACATGACTCGCAGGGAGCAAAAGTCATCCTCTAAAGCGCAGAGTTTCTTTTAGAAATCCATCAAGTGCAATCCTAAACAGAAGGAGAGCCCATTTAATGCTGAACTGAGGGGGAGAAACTATTGACTGAGCTGACATCGTGGCATTTCTTGCACACATGGCGTCACATCAGGTTACATTAAATGACTGAGTGGTTTCCAAGAATCTCATCATCATCAGACCAATGAGCTAATTCATGATCCTCTTAAGACAGAATGACTGTCAGTAATGGTTCAGTAATGGCTCTACTAATTATCTCTCACAAACACTATCACGGTAAATCTGCCGCGTTACTGCAGCAGGGGTCAAGTGGGCTTATGAAACTCGCGATTCACTCGGCATTTCCACGGCTGTATCAATGTAATGGATTAGCTGGACGACGCCCTCCACCCGATGTGTCACACACGTCTCACAGCTGCGCTCTGCAAATGTTTGGAAAAAGAAGAGAGAAAAAAAAAAAGGGTGGGGGGGCAGTCATAACCTCGCCAGGCTGAGACGCTGTAGAAGCCATGGAAATCAGAGAGAGACGTGAGCGCGGTTTCAAATTGGGAATGAAACCGTTGCCCCATTAGGACATAGTTGTGCATCTAATAATATCTCCTCATTCCTGTGAATCAGAGTCGGGCAGAAATGCTGGTTTTGGAATGCCGGGTGTCATGAATAAATGATTTCCCCCTCGTTTTAGTGCACAGAGAGGAGGAAGAGGAGGGGGGAGAGAAGAGGAGGCTGATTGACAGAAATGTGTAATGCTTTGCGAGGAAAGTCTAAGAATCTGGAGATGTTTGAATAAGTATGCAGATGCATGGCTCTCAGCACACTGTAAGCTCCTGAGATCTGAGACAGCTGTGCCTCATCTGAATCCAGGCGAGTTCAGTTTAAAACAACAGGTAGGTTTTAATATAGTCTCTAATGTAGGTGAAATCAGACACACTGCTACATGATTCCAAATCTGTCTGCTTAAAGGGTCATTTTGTTATTTTGGATGTCACAAAGTGTAATTAGCTGTACTTGCAGGTTCTCAGTCATCCAGGTCAAGGTGGTCTAAAGAGCTTTAAAAAATAAAATAAAAAAATGAGACAACTGGACTTCTTGAAGTTTGTTTTATCCAAAGGGCTCCTTTAACTCCAATAGCAAATGTTGAAGAGTCATGAATATTGAACCCACAGACCCAGTACTGATCATGTGACGTGAGTAATCACACGAGCCAAGGTGTGAAAAACAAAAGGCACGGGTTATTACTGTCACCGGGGATTAATGTTGGAATGAGTTGTAATTACTTACCATTTCAAATTCCATATCAACATCTTTTATTTTTGCCTTTTGTTCGTGGCCTCACAGTTTGGAGTAAAATGTTTTTCAAATTAAAACACATTTGCTGATAATGAGATCAACCCAGATACCCACTGCACTCATGGTGTCACCAAATGTAGCATTTAAATGCTAATGTTACACCTCAATATTTCTGCTTTTGCAGGTGATACTCCACAAACTACTGCTGTTGCTGACCATGCCCAACCCTTTATGAGCACAGTGCACCCATCTTCTGATGGCTGCTTTCAGCATGGATCACTCCATGTCACAAATATTCTCAGACTGGTTTCAGATGGCCTCCAGAGTAATAAGATCTCAATCCAATAGAGCACTTCTGGGATGTGGTGGAACAGGACAGGTGAAGCTGTCAAATATGCAGCAAATGGGTGATGTTATAAAGTCGATATGGACCAACATTTATTAGAATGTTTCCAGAACCTAGCTGGATCTGCCATGAAGAATTAAAGCAATTCTGAAAGCAGGGTGCAGCTTTGTACTCGTAAAGCTGCAATGATGTGCATGGAGACTGTAGACAATGTATAGCTGAAATAAATTAAAATAGGCAGATACATTAAAAGGAAAATAATCAGCAGTTAGTTTGGCTAAAAGTAATCAATGAAATGACTGAAAGTAGCAGGTCAAGAGTTGAAATAGCCAAAAATAATGAACTAACATTAAAATTCTGTCCAAATATACCCAAAGCAACATAAAAACTTCGGCTGCAAGGAAAAATATTGTAACAATTCTGTAACTGTGTGAAATTGTAGGTATAAACTGAGACTGGCCTGTGTGGGTTTCCTCAGAGGGGGAAAAAAAAGAAATCTTTAAATTGCTCAAGCAAAAATTAAGTGTCTGCCAAACCCATCCCGAAAATGAGACTCAGATTTGTAATGTCAACACATTCTCGTATTCACTCTGCACCACGAGAAGATGAGTTTTTGGAAGAGGTGAGACTAACGATGAAAAGGATTTTATAAATACAATTAACTCCAGCGCCCAACTTCCTTCTATTTTCTCTGAGCAGCGCTTGTCACAGTCTAAACGGATGATTGCACTTTCATGGCAAAATATTAATAGAGTGAAAGAAGTCAGTAGTTCAGGGAATTGTACTCTTGTCGTCACTTAGAAAAGATTACATACACGCTTGAGGGCATAGAACAATTCAGAACGTGTGGGGTCTATTAATATCAAACGTATGAATGAATCACAGATTCTGGGTCAGTTAGATGAGCTGAGATCTTTTCGTTCCGCTCGTTTTACTGCTGTGGCACTTTTACACTTTGGCTTCTTTAGCCTTTAAGCGTCCAGCCTTGAGAGCGTATATGTTCACAAGTATTGATCGCTCGGAAAAACAAGGAATTCTTAAGTAGTGTTCCCCCTAGACGACATCACTTTGTACCTTGTATCTCTTGCTTAAGCCCAAACAGGAGCTCATCTTCCCTCCAAATATGAGGAAGTTCATAATTACACGTTATTCTGAAAACGAACAGTGGCAAACGTAACGGAAGAAAACACTCAGGAAATACGGCCGAGCTGTTAAATTATTATAATAATAGAAAAGCCTGAGGAGATTTAAAGTGTAATACATAACTGCAATCTGACAGTAAACACGGAACAATTTGTTTCACACGATGACAGATTCTGGTGAGGACAGGACTCGAATAAAAGGATTCAGAGGAGATGAAGAATATCTCTAGAGCTAATAATTTAAACATTTTGCATGAGTATCCCTCCAGCGCTCATCAAAGTTTAGACAAATTTAATAACTTCTTCCCCTAAAGAATCATCGGCACGGAAAGCAGAAGTGACCTTTTTTCCCCTCCCGTCAGTGTGTCATTTCCACGCTTCTCCCAGTTCACAATGAAGGGCTTCGATGTGAATCAGCGAGAAAGGCTGATGGGGCGGAAAACGCCGCGCTTATCTATGCTGGAGAGTGGAACAGATGCGGATATGACTTTGTTATCATGCTGCTCAGTGAAAGAGAGGAGGCGAAAGGATACGATGGGAGGGAGGAGGAGGAGGGTGGTTAGGAGAAGAAGAGGAATGCCTGCTCGAATGTCAAGTTAAGTGCAGGAACAGATTTCTTGGCAGGTGGGACGGGCCTAAATAAAACAAACGACTCAAACTGTCCTCCATTAGTAAAACATTCAGCATCATCTTTCATTATTTACCCCAAAAAATATATTAATTAAAAAAGAAAGAAAATATACAGGGAGGAAATCTAATTGTGGGGACTCGGCATCAATCACATGGCTAAACAAACAGATCCCCCTAAAAGAAGCATGTGTCCAAAGAAGCCTTGGTCTTATCGATTACATGAAAACACTGATCAGTTTGGTGCCAACACATCCTCTGCTTCAAAACTCCAGCGCTGTTACTCTCTTAGGAGAAGAATAGGATTCCTGTTCCTTTTTAAGTGGGGAAAAAAAGGACCTGTGTGGTCCGTATCCACTGTGGACTGAGCACAGCAGCATCAGCAGCGCCCCCAAGTTTACTGCGTTCATCGTTCCCAAAATAAACAACGAGTGAGCCATTAATCTCTCTTAAGTGTTCTTTATTACCTTTGAGGAGGCTTTCATAAAACCGTGTTAAACGAGTGAGTCTATTCCACAGTCGCTCCGACTGCTTTGTCAAGTTCCCCAAAAAAATCTGTCAATATCACAAGTGTTAACATAGGTACAGTATGACGCCTAACAAATACAGTAAGGCCACATCACTATCTGCACAATAACAATTACAGTACAAACTGTGTGTGCGTCTGTGAGAAAGCCCATCATAAACCTACAAACAGTAAAGAAGATGAAAAGCTTCAGACAATAAATTTACAAAACATAGCAATGCAGAGGAATCATCGTTAAAACGCCATCAAATATCTGCATTAAACCAAAAAAAAGGTTCAGCTCTGTCTCCAGAGTACCAACAATTAGAATAAAGTACTCAGTCTCACAGCAATCACCCTGAACATGATGACCTTCACACGCTGGTATTGCACATGGTTCTTGTACCATCCCTGACAGTTACATTAATAAAGCATCTTTTCATCTGCAGTCTTCCCACATTTTGACATTTTCAAATTTAATAACCGACTTCATGATACAAATACCGGCAGGATGCTACAGCTAAAGGTGAGGTCTTTTTTTCTTTAAGCTGCAAATGGTTTATGTTGTTAATATTACGAACCTGCAAAGTTTGACATTATTTTCCCTACAGAGTGTCCCACATTTCCAAATCTAAGTGTTTTTTTTTTATAATATAATAATCATAATTCTAGTAACTGACAATGGCTCAGTTTAGTGTTTTAAGAAAAAAATATTACAGAAAATGACCTGACAGCTAGTGTCGAGTGCATTTTACCCACAGTGTCACGTAGTGAGTGTAGTGTGAACCACATTCAGTGGTCCCAGGGGCATCCACAGGGGTCTCCACAGGCTCTTTTCCTATCCCACAGAACGTGCAGCTCCTTGGCCGTGTGCTGGGGGGACGACAGCATGTCCAGGTAGCACTCCTTCTCGCACAGCCAGCCGGGATCCTGGCAACAGGAAGGGGAATAAAATTTATTTAATTATGAGGCGGACGCTGGGTCACATTTCTCTTGGCAGTATTTTATTTTGATATGCTCCAGGTTACAAACATTAAACCAGTTAACACAATTACGCCTTTAAACTGCGACTCCACTAGCGAAGCTTTTTTGCCGCATGCTCGTAATAAAAATGTTAAGCTGTAAAGCAAACCGCATATTGAATTACTGGTAAGAGAAAAACAATCATAAATGTTCATGCCTCTTTGCTGCACTTTTTTTCTCCACAGAAATCAAATTGTACGTGCTTAGCAGACTAAAAAACTCAAGGGTGAGATGGGGTTTTATCATTTCAGTTCACATTTTTATTTCACGTTGTGTCTTTTGCTTGCAGAGCCTATTAGTGAGATGCTAAAGTTTGGCTAATGAAGCTCAGAGGACCAATAGTGAGTACAAATGAGTGCAGTTTTCTTTTTGTTTCGCAGTATTTGTTTTTCCTCTTTGTCTGACATTGTTTAACAGCTCTAAGTCATATAAAAAAAAACAATGTGTTAATACACAGTATCTTATCAATATTGCTTTAATTTAAGTACCATTTATATTTACAGCTTGAATTCAGCTGCCATTTATATTCTAAGAAAAATGTACACATTAAACACATTCATATCTGTACCTTTCTAACATTTCTTAATGCCAGACGCTGACCTTTATCAGTCTGACGTTGATAAGGGAAAGTGAAAGCACTGGGCTAAGTTGTATTTTATGCCAGTGTTAGACTGATAATAAAGCAAAACAAATCATTTATGTTTTACTAAAGCTGGCAGTTCATACCATTCAGCTTCTCACCTGATATTTCTGAGGCCCAACAGCTGCCATCCATATCCCCATGCTCACATCCTCTCCCTGCAACGAGACATCCAGGATGGGCTGCTCACGTTATGATCATGAACGTCGGACGCTCTTATTTAGCATTCGTACTCTACCTGGTAGGCCCTCAGTTTCTCTGCATTGTTGGCAAGCCACTGGACCAGGTCACGAGAGACCACATAGCCAGAGCCGCAGGCAAACGCCGGGTAGGCTGGACTCGCGTACTCCAGCTCCTGCCACTTCCCAATGCGATCCACTGCCCAGCTCTGCCTGAAACTGGGTGAGGATGGCAGAGACATCATCATCAAATACAGTGTCCATTTCAGGTGACCTATCAGCTTTTTAACCGTGCACAGCGTTCCCGTTTCTTCGCTCCAAAACTCAGCTGACAGCGCACTGAAGTTAAACTGTAAGCACAAGTGGACACAAAGTATACGCTGTCAACAGTACCGGACGCAGAACTGTACTTACTTCCCCCACCAGAAATTGCTGCGTTTGAGACCCTTGTGGTCAATCTTCATTAATACAGAGTCCACGTCGATGTAACAATCATCATCCGTCTTCAGCAGTAGATTAAAGTCAGCGTTTCCCACAGACCTGCCGGAGAGGGAATATGCAGCCTTAATTAAAGCCCACCCTCTGATTTTATACAATATCCCAGAGTGGATTTACTTTCAAATACCAGCGAGCATGAAGGGCAGGAGGTCTGCAAATAAGTATAACACTTATCACATCACAGCTTAAGACCACTCTGTGTATTTTGCTTTATCTGATGACTCAGAACTCTACTTCTTGACTGAGCGACTGCAGTCGTGATTTTAAGAGTGAGACATTTTGAGGCGTCGGCACACTTTCATTTCAGGTTGCTGATTTCCTCAGAGGGCCCAGGTAATTTGGAGACAGAGAATCGAGTCATTAGCACTTGGCATACCATTTATAGAACTGAAGCAGTTTGGAAGGCACGTTCCTGTAGGTGTCTACCACATCTACGAACACCATGTCGCCATGCCTGAGGCTCTCCTCCTGCAAAGTGGCATCCTCCTCCCTCAGCCTGGAGGCATGGCGCTCCATCCTGGCTGGGCGGCCCCGCAGGAGCTCTGACAGACCGTCTCCATCTGACGCAGAGTGAGGAAAACATTCGGGGTAATCAGAGAAAAAGTTGTAATAGTTTTTGTGCAAATATTATATTTATTCAGCCCAAATTTTTTAATAACCTAAGGCGCTTGAGGTATAATAACTTTAATTACCATCGAGTAAAACGATATGAAAAAATGATAACGTTTGGCACAATGGACCATTAGTTCGGTTCTTCAGAGATGCTGAATGATGGATTTAATTTTGTTTTGCACAGATTTACACCAAATCTGCTCTTATGATTCAAAATGCAAACACATGTAGGTAAAATCAATACTGGAACAGCTGGGTGTTGAGGCTATGAAAATGCTATTTTCTATTTGGAACATATACAAAAAGCCTGCAGCGCGGTGAGCGGTGTTTTTCGAGCTCTTACATCTGGTCTGTTTTTAAAAATGTGGCTTTGATCACACAATTATCATATTAAAAAAGTGCAAAGTTTATTCTGCTGCAGGACTAACCATAGATAGTAAATGTGAAGCCTCCAGCCAAACCAGGAAATCCAAGAGCACTTCTATGAGGCAATATCCCCTCTGCAATCTGCAACTCCAAGAAAAAGAGCAAAAAAAAAAAAAGTTTTAAGTTATTGGAAACTTGAAAGAGGAATGAGAGTGCGTTATTCATATATCTCCTTCTAGATACTGTGTGCGAACACATACAGAAGAGATCTTTAGGACGCCTCCTCCATCACTGAGCTGCACGGAGGAGGAGTTGACTGTGGTCAGTGCGGCAGAGTCGAGACTCTCCCAGACGAGCGTCCCCTCAAACCCCTGGAATAAAGACAGATGTTATGGGTGTGCTGTCCAACGCCATCTCATCTGAATGATGTAATTAGCTACCATCAAGGACACTGCAGACTTGGAAACTTTAGAGTGGATTACATTATGCTTCGCTACAATGTTAATGAAAGATTAATTTAACATCCCCTGAACCTAGCCTCTGCTGCAGCGATGTACCGGTGTACTCTTGTACCCCTGACATCACCGCCAGGCGTACGTGCAGACACGGGGACGGCTTTCGCTTGGCGGTGCGTGTTAAAGCCAGGACATCGTGAGCATCAAACACTTTTTTATGCACTGATGTGTTGCTTTTCTGCATCAGTTCAGGTTGGGGATGTTTACTTATGCAAAGGTAAACATCAAATTCAGCGCGAGGTCACCGTTATATAAATATAAGAGGACAAAATGAAGCGAGGCTCTCCAAAATTTGGCTCTCCAAACAGATACTTATTCTATTTAACATCAACCTCAGTGAGTGAGCTCATACACATGAATGCCTTCATGTGTCCTCCTCTGATTTGGGGGGTTAACCTCTTTAAATCTGCATGTGGCACCCATTCACATTAATGATAAATCCCTTCTGTTAAATAAATTTATAAACTCCTGAACTTCCATAAGTCTCGTGTGTTTTTCTCTTTTCGTCTCCTCCACAGTTATCAACCCGAGCAGAGCTAATGAAAACAACCCAAAGATCCCTAGTTTGATTCCAGGAGGAGACACAAATCCCTTTGTGGCTGCATCAAGAAAATCCAGGTTAAAAAATAAATTAAAACAAATCTGTCAAATCAAATATGCAGAGCTACCTGCTGTAGTGACCCGTTGTGAATAAGAGCAGCTGAAAGTAGCTTTCTAGTACTTAAAAAAAATAGAATAAACTAAAACAGCTTCTGCAGACTTCTATTCCAGACTCGAGGACTTTTACTCCATTTTTCTTTAGTCATGGCTACAGCTCAGAGGATCAGCGACAAACTGACCTTCGGCAGGATGAACTGCTCCACTGGTTTGTACCACATCCAGTTCACCAAGGTCCCCGTGCTAATGGAGCTGAAGCGAGCAGTAACCACAGCCTCCTGAAGAGGAAAGTGCAAAAAAAGAAATATTCAAACTTTTTATCCATAAAGAATTCACAGAGATGCCGTCCTCCATACTGAACACAGCCACACACTGCTCTGTCAACAGCAGGACTCTAAAATGAGCTGAAGTTTGTTCAACAAACAGCAGCAGCACAGAGTCCTCCAGCTGCCCTCGGGCTGCGTTTCTACCGAGCTCCACAGAAACGCAGCATACGCGATGCATTATGCTCACAGGCCAAAGCCGCGTTACCTCCTGGTCCAGCTGGAGAAGCTTCACCGTCACGTTGCTCTGAAGCTCGGCTCGGGTCCCGCTGGGAAACACCCCTAGCCGGGTTATCACCACCGGGTGGAGCACCTTGAAGTCCAGGGCGATGGCAGACACGTCGGAGGGGGCGAGCAGCGAGGGATCAGACACCGTCACAATCTCCATCTCTCCGTCCCGGCCTGCCGCTGGGACACAGAGAGGGCAGCGAGTCACTGCACAAGCACACATGAAATTTATTACAATCCCAACACGCTGACTATCTTTCTTTTTTTCTCCTAGTGATGAAGAGACGAGAGAAAGCATTCGGAAAAGGCGGCGGACTCTGGGAAAGCTACACCATCAGCACTTTGAGGAGCCGCTTCTTCAGGACGGCTGTCTTCAAAGCGAGCCCCTGCTTGTGAGCGTGCTCTCTTAATTACAAAAGAGCAGTTTATTACCCGAGAGATCAATGAAAAGATCGAGGCTGTTAAAGCGAAGCTGCGAAGCTGCGAAGCCCCCCCCCCCGCTTTCACTTTATGTGCAGTCTACACAACTTCTACAGCTCCTTCCAAAATAAAGACAATTAGAGGCGAAGAGGAGCAGACGTTTTATCACGCCAAACGCTTCTCACGTTAGCTGAATGGGACTGAGCCGCAGGATTGTGCTACCACTAAGAGACAATAGACAAATCATTTTGATCGATGCTTTATTCCCTGGAAACATGACAAAAATGTGATTATCAAACTATCATACATTTTTATCATTACATTTCTGTCGCTTAGGGTGTTTATGGGCAATTACTTCAATATCAAGCACCAACTATAGGCTGCATTGGGCATGGCTCATTAAATAGATCATAAATCAAACCATTATTTTTATTACTGGCTAGTGGATGAACATTCAGTCTAAAAAAAAGAATAAGTACATAAATAAATAACACACACAAAAAAAAAAGAACTCAGTGTCTTTAAAGTGCTTGTTTTCTGTAATAGTTCAGAATTCAAAGGCAAAGACAAAAATCTTTAATTACATGTCAATCAGTCCATTCATCTCGTGCTGTAGTGTTTATATCAGCTCTGAAATCTCAAAACCTTCAAACATCATTAAATATCTCACTATTTCTCCTGGATTCAAAGCGCGCAAACAAACACACACACACACACACACACACACACACACACACACACACACCCCTTCTGCCGGCAGCAGGATTACTGCTCTGAGAAGCTAATTAGCATTCACCTTATTGTAGTCCAAAAAAATAAAAAATCGCTGTGATGAACGCAGAGCAAACAAACACATTTCAGCGCCACAATTAATTGTCCACTTAACGCGCGCTTTGACCTGAATCCTGCGTCAGGTACCCCGACTGTGCTTAAAAAGCTGCCACTGCCTCTTTCTCTTCCAATCACACGGAGCATCACGCGCACCCAAAGCCTGCCTGCCATTCTGAAGCAAATCACGTCAACAACCAACAGCCATTAACGCAGTGGAGGGCAAGAGAAAGGGCTGGGGAACAAAAAATAAATAAATAAATATATATGTAACGCATTGCCATGACCCCAAAGGCCACTGTGTGAAAAGCCCATTCTGATGAGCTGTAATTATGTTTCCATGAAGGCAGCTTAACGCCAGTAAAAGTGGAGAAAGCCGGCTCAAGTGGACGGGCTCGGCGAAGGCGACAGACGTTAACAATTACTGCCGATGTTCAAAACTGACTGCGAGGGAGTTAAATTATTTCATATAGTGTCTGCTCTTTGTGCAGCTCTACTTTTCTAAGTGTTAAGCAGTTCTAGTTACCCCACCTCCTCTTCCCTCAGCCCTGCAGCAGTGAGCATTTCTGCTTTGGCCTTAGATATACAAAAGGAAGAGAAAGTTGTCCTTGAGCTGTGGGAACACATGAATAAAAAGGTGTTTCACTCTTTTTCTCAACAGCCATTCTTCTCATTCTCTCGACTCCTCTGCTGTTATCCTGCCTCCGCTCCCCTTTGACGACCGTGCACGCAAGCAACAGATTGCCGAGAGAATTAGAGCTGCAGTCAGATGCCTCTCCCCTCTTTTGCTTTTCTATTTTCCCCCCTCTCTTTTACCTGGCTCGGTGAAGTTCAGGAGGGAGCAGGAGTAAGGATCTTCTCGGTCATCCTCTGGTATAGGACACCCATGTTCCCCCACGATAAACTTCACCCCCACTCTGGATGAGAGAAAACAACAAAAAAATATGTAACAACACCACAAACACTGTGACATATCCCCCCGTTTGTGCAATATTCGGCTACAAGATTTCTAAAGCTTGTCCATCTATCCACCCTGCGTTGCCATGGTTACCGGGGGGTTGCTTAAAGGCCATCACACCTTATCTGTGCTCGGATCGCTCAATGAGAAGGAAATGGACAAAGAGGAAGAATGAAAGAGAACAATATTGGCCGCTGGTCAGGTAAAGATAAAAGGCTTGATGGGGCTGTCAGTTATTTGCTGCCAGCTGCTGCTGGCTTCACCCCCCCCTCCCTTTCTCTCTACTATATGAATTTGACATGGTGAGAAAAAGAAAGGCAAGACAAATCAAAACAAACAGAAAAGCTGTGAAGTTGAAGGTCCAGCCTGCTGACCTGTGCTGGAAGTGGGGGTGGTGTCTGAGGTATCCCAGCCAGGTCTCTCTTATCGCCTGTCGCAGTTCATAATGATGCCTTGCTGACAGCACCCCCACCAAAACTTCATAGAAAGGTAATGGCTCATCTGCATTGGAGACAGACAGATTTCACTGAAGATGACCTCACACAACAGCAGAGTACTCAAAATGTAAGGGCAGATGTAACATATGGATAAAAAAAAGAAATCTAACCAGACCTGTTTTCCTCTCACACTCAGTTTGCGGTGACTTACTGCGATGCACCCCGTGAAGATTAATGTCCTCGTGCATTAAAAGGTAGTTAGTCTACACTGATCTGATGGTGAAGCCGCTTCGCACAGCCAGCGTGAGGGCTGATAATGAGTGATAACCCGCTTCAAGCAGCCACGGAGCACAGTAGTTGCACTGTAACACGGCGAGGGACTATCCCAGCAACGCCCCGCACTATTCAAATGTTACATTCACCTCTTTTTCCTCCGTAAAACACACATTAGAAAACACTCATTACAGTCACTGCCGTTAACTACCTGTCCACACACACACTAACTAGCAAACTACCACACCGGGGCGGTAAAGGCAAAGTTAACCAGCCGCTCGAAAGGAAAAAAAGTTGCGAAGCTGAGGAGGTAAAAGCCCGGGGTAGTGGCTAAAAAAGTACCCGAGTATGTGTTGTTGTCCAGCGGGGCGGAGGAGGGTCGTTGTGCCAACCACAAGTGCACCAGGACGGCGACAGCACAGGGAAGCAGAAAGAGCGCTAGCCTCCGCATGGACGGAGCCCTTCATTCAGCCGGAGCAGCCTTCAGCTTTAGCGGCGCGGAGCCTGCCTACCTTCCTCGAGCCGCACGGTGCTGCGCGGTGTGAGCTGCTCCGTGTGTGCGCTTCATTTCAGCTCCGCAGCTCTCCGCCGGGCTCTCACCACTGCCTCATGTCTGCCTCCGCTGCTCGATGAGCGAGACCAATGGGAGACGAGGAGCCCTACCGCGGTGCACTCTGGGAGGTGAAGTTCAACCCTGTAGCCAATCGAACGAGCCTTAAACTTGATATAGTAGTTCTCTAGGTTAATAATAAAAATAATAAATCATACAAATGTATGTTCTGGTCCTTTCTCAGCTTAATAAAATTACTTTTATTATTTTTACATAGCTTCATTATTATCAATATTATTATTTGTAGGATTAATAGTAATAGTATTTAAAAAATATTAAGTATTACATTACTTTTTAAAACTCTAGCTAGTGGAATAAAACTATAAAGTACATGTATCTAGTACATTTACTTAGCTAGACTAGCATGGAAAAAAAGATGCAAATTAGAGTGACAAATACTGGATATTTAGGGCCAAAAAAAAAAAGTTTTTATGTGATACAGTGGTCCGGTTCCCTTTCCTCTATCATACTGTGTACAAAGATAAATGTGTTGACAACAGCAGGCAACACTTTCTAGCATTTAATGTGTCTCCATTAAAAATAAATCAGCCTCGTGCTGTTTTATTTTCCACTCAAATCATATTAAAGTCAAGAGTATGTTAATTTAAGTATGTTCACTAAATATTTTATCCCATGTCCCTAAAACAAATGAAACGCTAAAATACTAAAGGTGCGTCCCATCCCATGATTATCACATAAAGACATGTCAGTTTGGTAGGTTTGTTTTCCTTTACTCCACACAGTAAAGTGAGGAAAACACTGTAAGCAAAGACAAAAATTAACATATGAATCATTTCATCCTCTCTAAACCCAGGTGATGTGTTCTAGCATTAAGAGCGCAACTTTATCAAAAGCTGTTCCCCTGTGCTGCACATAAATCATTTAAATGGAATCTTTTGTGCATGGAGACGAACGCTTGAGGAGGATTTCTTTTGACTCTGAGAGCACCAGTGTTTTCCCGGAGAAGGAGGAATGGATCACCCCACTGAAGAAGAAAAAAACAAGCCCTCTATAGTGCTTGTAAACATTTTATTTGTATTGATTTTAATGGAATTCCAGCGTTTCACAAATGCCATTTCAGAGACCTTACCGCCCCTCGGAGTGAAAAAATAATGTGACGGGGAAACACTGCAATGTGCTGCATGTCAGTGCTCTGAGCAGAATTCATTGAGAAGCTGCTGCAGAACACCATGCTGTGCCTGTAGATGAATAATCTTACAGGAATTATTACTATTCTGGTAGACTTTGGGGGCCTCACAGCTCAATTTGGAAAATTGCTCCAGTGCAGATACCCAATATTAGATAACCCACTGCCCCAGGGATAATTACTTTCCTGTGCATTATATAATTCTTTTTGGACTCGTATTCATAGATCTACTCATTAGGATGATTTAGTTCTCTCCCCGCAACACATTATTCATTTGAAAGGAAAAGGCTATTCATAGCATGTTCAGGGGTCCTTGAAACCCATCCAAACATCCCGCAATGCTGTGGCTTCTCCAGCCCTCATCTATCAGAGTCTGCTGTTTGTCTCTCACATTTCACTTTTTATTTATATGTGAAGTTCATACTCTATTTATACTATTCCAACTTGTGTTTCTCATCTTTTCCCACTCAGGAATCACTGTACTTTTCCTCCACATCTATAAAGGTTTCTTTTTATCCAGTCAGGTCCCACATGGGAACAATGTGCCTGCAATGATGCAGGGACCTAATTTTAGGGGGGTTTTTTTGGGTACACCATTTGTCTTCTCAAGAGCGCATATCGTTTCCACAAGCAAAAGGATTTTTCTTAACTTTGATGTAGCCATGACCAACAACTAAATTTAAGCAATATAATTGCCAAGAGATTTAAGGTGTAGATTGACAGAGATCAAGATTATCCAGATTGTGGAAAAACAAAAGCGTTTCAACTTTAGAAACGTATTCATGGAGGAGCCCATCATTCACTGTAAGATGCTGACTGAGAAACTTTGCCTCTCACTGGGGTTTAAATGTGAAATAAATGTAGATAATCCACAGCACAGCTGGTCCCAAGCCTTAAAAAAACAGAAAGAAAAGAAAAACTATAACACTGACTGCTTCTTAATTACATCCTAGCCCTTTGGGATCAACCGGGCGAAGAAAAAAAAAAAAAAAAAATCAATAAGAGATACCAGTATTCACCTTCTCAGTGTCATTCATCAAAACTGT
Source organism: Haplochromis burtoni (assembly GCF_018398535.1). Taxonomy (NCBI): domain Eukaryota; kingdom Metazoa; phylum Chordata; class Actinopteri; order Cichliformes; family Cichlidae; genus Haplochromis; species Haplochromis burtoni. Next base: position 199,678 of record NW_024582860.1, on the reverse strand, counting down.
CAGTGCTGTGCATTAAATCATAAGTGCTGTCTCTCATAATATCAACACGCAAGAGTTGATTTCCTTGTTTGTCAAACAAAAAAAAAAAAAAAAAAAAAAAAAAAGACCAATTCTGCCTCTGACCCGATCATCAGACCATGAAGTGCAGTGAAAAGTGGCTAAAAATAAAATAACCACTATCAACTAAATTAGGTGGAAAGTTGTAATTTTGGCCTATTCCCCCGGTGAGGATGTAAATGGATGCATGGATGGAGACATGAAGGAGCAACAGCAGACAACGTGAATGCTGATGTCAGCCGCTGATACCTCGAATCATAAAAATCGAGGCCGTTCTTCGTGCAAACTGTGCTGTCACCCAGCACATGTAATGCCCTCCCGCTTTAGATTTGCAGAATAGAAGGCAAACTGGCCAAGGCTGAACTGAATCGTAATCCTTTTCTTTTTTTAAAAAAAAAACACAAGAGTGCATCCAGATGGCCCATGGTTCAGCTCAGCCACAGGAGGTCTCCAATACACACCGAAACACGATGTTCCTCTGCGAGACCCAGAACGATTTGCAGCATGTTGTCGGTGTGATCAGACAGATGCCAGAAAGAGAGAAAAATACTGAAGACACAGCACACTGTGGGTTGCCGTTTTCTTTTAATTCATTTGATCCGTCAAAGGATTTTTACAAAGTCTCCTATGTAAATGCTATTTATTCCCCCCCGCCCCCAAAACAATAATACCATTCATGAATACAGCTGCACGTTGTTGACATATCCGGACTCCAGGGAGATTATTATGTGCAGAGTAGCACCCAGAAAAGTCAATGAACAGGCAATATTTCATATCATAATAGTTCTCTGTTATAAATAGAAATAAATTCATGCAATATTCATCTCTAGCCGTCGTATTTCTTTTCAGATTTTGGCACCATCCTTGAGATGAGGTCAGCGAGAGTGTCCCGAGGTCAGCTCAGGTTTTCAGATAGGAAATAAAGACGATAATTATCCTGAAGACAATTGAGTCTGCGTTTGTTACGGTCCAGTATCAGAGACTGATTCCTAATGCAATGGCTATTCAAGTACCAAAAAGGAAGTCCCCACTCACCCTCCCCTTCGATGATAGAAACCTTGATGCAAAAAGCCTGAACCTCCAAATAAAAGAAGAAAAAAGGGACCCCATTATGTAAACGACCCTCAGCGCGGTTTTTAAAAAATACTCACGATAGTATCAATAATTGCATGATTTATAAACGTTCTTTTTCTCTACGTATCATACAGGCTTAGGAGCACTGCACGTCATGTAGCTGTCAGTGCTGTGCAACAGATATTCGTTAATACTACTGATAACAATATTAATAACGATCAGAACAAGTCATCATAAAAATCAGCAAATGCTATTCAACTACCATGTAAAGGAAATGTTTCGACAGTGTGCTTTTTTTCCTTCCAAAAGAGAAAAAACCCAGAACAGAAAAAGAAAAGGCTCCGGGAAGCACAGTGTGAAGATCACACCACTCCCACAGAAGTTGGCACCGTAACATACTGTACACTCGAAGAGACTGACGGTCCCTCGGAAACAGAGGAGGCTGTCAAAAAGGAGCAGAGAAACATGCAGGCCTCCAGTTTGGTATTAATGTCAAAGGCCTCGCCATTCACTCTAGGACAGGCAAAAAGGAAGAAGAAAAGGAGGAAAAGAATCAGGCTCAGGAAACATGCCCAGAAATTAAGCGAGACTGCTGAAGGGAACAAGATGTCCTGCAAAAAAATAAAATAATAATGCTATTTTATATCTATTCCTGCAGAGAGCTGCAGGATTAACTGATGCTTTTTCAGATTCGAAAGAAAAGAGCAAATCAAACCGAGAAGCAAAGTTAGAATGCATTAGAGTGGGCAGAAGGTGGCAGATTCATAAATAATTCTTGACTTAAGGGCTTGTTTGCACAGTGATAACCCCGAAGAACTCATCTGGCTGTTGAAACATTAGCTCTGCACCTTTCAAAAAACAGTCCACTCATTTCTTTGCAGCAGAACGCGACGTGCGGCCGCCTCATTCTTACTGAGAGTGCAGCGGAAATTATTCACTGTGAGATACGGTTTCCGTTTCTGGGCTTTAATCTGAATCAGATTGTGCTAAAGCGAGTGGGTTAATTGTCGATGCTGAAACTGAAACCACTGCTGAGGGAAGTCGTCGAATTTTTAGTGGTGCTTTAAGTGTTGCTACTAATAGTTACATCTGTGCATTGAGAGCCATTTAAAAAAGAAAAAAAAAACAAAAAAAAACACTAACACAAGTCATGATTGAGTTTATACAAAGACCTACACATTTTTATTCAGAAAGAAAAAGGGGAAATAAATGTTTTTTAAAAAAAAAAGTCAAACACTGGGCAAAGTTGTTTCCTGAGGCAAGTTCAAATCTAGCACAGAAAAAGAAAAAACCAAAACATCTCTCATCTCTTTGAGCACTAAGCAAGGCTGTTTCTCTAATAACAAAGCAATAACAAACCTATTTAACAAGACATTATACGCCCACTGGGTTGCCAGTTTGGTAGCTGACTCCCCCAAAACCTTCAGCCACCAGGGGCAGAGCTGACCAACAACAGAGTGTCCCCGCCTTGGCAAAACTCAGCTCAATGCCTATGGCCAGTAGCTTCAGGTGTGGTGAAGACAGAGAAGCCAGGCAACGCCATGCCTGCACAGCTCTACCAGCAGCTCATCAGAGGATGGTGCAGAAGAACTTCTTCTCCCGGAAGGGGTTCTCGGAGGCGGGCACGGGCACGATGAGGGGGTCCTCGCGTATGTGCGCCTCGCAGTATGCCATCAGGTCTGCGGCGGCTTTGGATACCTGAAATATTCATAAGAAATTTTTTGATCAGACATTTCAGATTTATTCTTTCAACTGTGTGATGATGTTTCAAGGCCGTTTTTTGGGGGCGCTACCAGAAACACGCAGTCCTGCATTTCAGATTTTCAATCAATGTTCATGTTGTTAAAGTTGCTTCCAGTGTTCTCTTACTAAAGTTCAGTAGTCATGGCTTCAAAGTTCAAACTCATCCTGGGGCCATAGCTGCATCTCATTTCTGATCTCTGCACTTTAGCTGCAAAGCAGCATAAAGGACCCCTAGAAAATAGTGAATAACATCGTATTACACAATTTAAACCAGATGATTCGTTTTTCCCCAGAATCAATTAAATGCTGGCTTTCTTTGTATCTTTAAGAGATAAGACACAGATCGGTTGTGAGAAGCTTCCCTAGTTGGTGCTTAAAAGCTAGAGAGGTTGAAACGGTCACTGCAGCTCATGAAATTCATGCAGTCACATGAAATCTAGTGTGAAGGAGCTCAGTGTTCAGAAGTTGCAGGGTAACCCTTCTCTGGGCATGAAGTGAAAAAACAGTCCTGTTATGAAATATCTTGGAAATCAACGACTCCTGAGCTGAAGAGGACCGAAACCTTTCACCTTGCTGTCAGCGCAGAGTGTGGAGACACCATCAGTGCTCAAGTTCAGCTCAAGTACAGGTTTGAGTAACTCGCAGACGTCGGACCGTACGCACACATCAAAGTATTCATGGTAAAGTTTTCAAACTAGTGACCCATCAATATTTCAGTAACCGAATTAATTCGTATTGTCAAATTCAGAGTATGGGCACCAACTGATGAACTGTGTAAACATTTACCAATATTCCTCTCATCTATCAGTCCCGGGCATCATCGCTTGGAGATGATTTTTTTGGGACTATAATAGTAATGCTGGAGAATTTTTATGTTTTTATTCATTTTTAATGGGAAACACTGGTTTGCTCTTCAGACCCCACTGTGTTAGTGTCTTCTGTCAGACTCTTTCTCATCCCCCACACAGAAACATGTTCCCTTACATAGGAAAATAAAGTTGTGGCAGTATGCAGATAGCACGTTTCATGTTGCCAACAGTAATGCTTCGCACAAACTTTTTTTGCGCAGGGTAAAAACATTTTAGTGCAAATATTAGTGGACGAGGCCCAAACGTCTTTTCTTGAGAGCAAGGTGAATAAGCTCACACACCTCTGCAGCTCACCATTTATTCATTCTCAGAGCAGATGTTTCTGAAGTTAAACTCACACCAGATGAGACCCGGGCAAATTGCTGTAAGGCTCTTTCAACTTGCATATTGCCGATGTTCCCGATTTGTCAGCGCCTGTAGCGAGTGCACCGATGACCGTTACCCGAGCCTCAGGAACCAGGGCGAGAAAGCTCGTCGAGGTAACTCACGGGTCTTAAGGTGGGACTTCAACAAGCATAGCACGAAGCATGTGACATCTTCCAAGGCAAATGAAAAGAAAAGAAAAAAAAAGTCGAACGGTGACCATAAATTTTATAGTACAGTCAGACTGTATGTGAATGCAGGTTTTCAACTGGGAATTGAGTGGGAGGTTACGGGAGGGGAGGCGGCAAATGGAGAGCAGAGGAGCAGCTGCATCAGAGGGCTGGCGAGGGCTCAGGGATCTATGTGGAGGACAGAGCCATCTGATCTCCTGCCTGCCACTTCACCTCACCCACTGCTGCTCTCACAAGAGAATAGCACAGCTTTGGTCCTCAGCATGGATTGTTACATTACCGTTTCGACCATCTTGCAGCCTGAAATGGAGCAGTTTCAACTCATAAAATCCCACAAAAAGAGAAGAAATGGCAGAAAACCAGGATGTGTTATTCAGTTTCTTAATTTCAACATCCCTACCAAGCACTTAGCCACAAGGACACCCATATCTATTTAAAAAAAATCTATTAAACATGTTCTCTTCCCTCTCTCCCCACCAACAGCCTTTACTGCCTGCTTTGCTTTCACATCAGGCAACCACAACAATTTAACAATACGCTCACAGGTCACACAGTCTGGCAAACACTGAGGTACATCATGCTGTGCCAGTAAATCGGAAAACAAGAATAAAAGTCTGTAGCCATCTCAACAACTCAGTTTTGAGCCAAACGCTAATGTCAGCGAGCCGACTTTAAGAAGCTTTATCGTGTTTACAGTATCAACCATATTTATCATATTAGCATTATGCTGTTTGCTAAATGCCACAAAAACAAACAGTCCAGGCGATATTATCCATTAAATGAAATATTGGCCACATTAAAAAAAAGTGACATTATTAAAAGGTCAGGGATCACCAGTGTCCCCACAGACCATCCTGAAAGGAGCAGTGAAGCCTTTGATTTTGTTCCACATGGTTGGACTGCTGAGAGGAATGGCAGACTCTCTAATCGTAATTCATTCTCACTGGAAAGTTAGCTTTTGCCCACATTTTTTAAAATCAAGAACAGTTTAGATATACTCACGGCCACTTTATTAGGTACATCTGCTCATTAATGCAAAAAATAATTTCTAATCAGCCAAATGCATGATGGTAGCTCGGTGTAGTTTGACACGTCATCATGCTCAAACTGAGCAGAGTGAGGGAGAAAGGTGATTTAAATGATTTTCAAGGTTGAGCATTTCAGAAACTGGTGATTTACTGAGATGGTCACCATTTGGGGTTTACAGAGAATGGTCTAAAGGACAAAATACTGAGTGAGCAGCAGTTCTCTGAGTGAAAATGCCTTGTTGATGTCAGAGGGGAATAACCAAACTTGATTTGAGATTATAGGAAGGCAACAGGAAGTCAAATCACCACTTGTTGCAACCAAGCTGTGCAGAAGAGCATCTCTGAATGCACAACCCGTCACAACTTGGAGCAGATGGGCTACAGCAGCGGAAGACCACACCGAGGACAACAGAAGACTGGATGTTGTTTGGTCTCATGAGTCGATTTTTGCTGCAACACTCACATGGAAGGGCAGCATATGGTTTAAACACGAGAGCATAGACAAATCCTACCTTGTATCAATGCTTCAGGGGTGCTGGCAGTGTAATGGTGCAGGGAATATTTTCTTGGCACACTTAGTACCAACTGTGTATCATTTAAAGACCCCATCATATCGTATTTTTACTGAATGTCCATCCTTTTATGACCACGGTGCACCGATCTCTTGATGACCGCTTACAGTACGGTATTCCTGCACGTGAAAGAGCTCAAATCTGTCTCAGACTGATTTCTTAAACATGACGGTGACTTCACTGCACTCAAATGGCCTCCAGTGTCACCAAACCCGTTTTTGCATGCAACTGAACAGGAGATTGTTAGCAACTGTACTGCATTCATGTCAGCATCGACCAAAACATGAGGAATGTTTAAAGCACCTTCTTGATGCCATTAAAAAGGCAAAACTGTGCTCTAACCCAGTACAAGCAAAGTGTAACTATAGAAGATGGACAGCGAGTGCATCTCTCATATTCACCGCTTTTGAACTACTTTTAAAAACGACCCCATGAAAGTACGACATCCTGTTCAAACTACAAATGCACAGCGGAGTCATTTCCCCCCACTGCTGCTTTCATTTCCATCGAGCACCTCTTTCAGCAAAATCCAACCCAAAGTTAAGTTTAGTTATAAGCTGTGCAATGCATGAAACTTAAAAAGGAAAGCCAAGCATACTGACACAGCAGTGTTACCACGCATGGCTACCTCTCTGCATCATTCTGTCAGCTTTCTGCTCCAGCCGCGGTACTGTCGCCACCTTCTTCCAGCTAATGCGTTTCTATTATTTATGTCTGCACCTACATCATGGATCCCCTTTTGCAGTTCCTCTGTTGCTGATAAAAGCTGTTAAGTCACCTAATACTCAATACACCACACAGTGATATTTCAGAACAGAGGTGTCTGTGCTGAAACTAAAAAAAAAAGACTCAACGCCACACTTTAGTTGGCAGAATTGTAACACTGCATTCATGAGAGGATCAATCGTCATCAGTGACTGTACGCTTACAGACCCACCAGTGATCTGAATATTTGGAATAATGTGACTAATGCGTTGATTAACAGAGAACTTTAATTAGCTGAAATAAAAATTAGTCGCTCAGACACAATGTACCCCAAATGGCTACCTAAAAACTAAAAAAAAGACCAAACTCGGGCACTAATTAGAGAATCCAAGCTCGCATGAAGTGTGAACACTAACAAAGCAAACAGTTTAATTATTTTCATAATCAAAGTAAATGCAGTCATTATATTATTATGCAACTGCAGCCAAATGCTCCTGCTCTGAACAGGAGGCTCACAGGACAGAGAGTGGTACTGCTCAGTGTGTGTCGTCAGGCCCAGACTGATTGTAATTACACCGCAGCCCCATGATGGAAGGAGAGTCCTCCTAATTAGCACAGATCACATTCCTTTGGCTGATTGAGCAATTAATGAGAGTGTGGTGATCCCTCAATCAGCAGCACAGAGACCGCTCTTGTCACACTCTCCCTCGTCAGATCCCTTAATTAAATTTAAGGGATCGCCAGGCGTGGCCAAGTCTCCTTTTCCCTCTGCTTTTATATCCATGCACATTCGAGTTCTTTTATGAAGTATTATTTGGATCGCCACATCTGATGCACTATGCGGTTATTAAATACTAGCAGCTGTCTCGCTTTCGTTGAGCAACCGCCGAGAAAATGATACAGATGTGAATCATGCTGCAACTGAAGCTGCTGTTTTGCAGAGCAACAAGATCCCCCCCTTAATTTGGAAATTTAAACAAAGCTTAAAATATGTTGCCTGAAAATGTCTGAACACCATTACAGCTAAGCTAACGCTTCATATAAACAGAGGAAAAAAAGCAGATGATCCTCAATACTTAACATCAGTGTAACAACACCTGCATGAAAACCAAAGTTAGGAGGATTTGGCTAAAGAATAAAGTTATTAAAGCAGTTTTTTCTATAAACTCCTAAATTGACAGTAAAACTTTAATTCTCATCTTAAGACAAGAGACTCATTATATATTGCAATAAACCATTTATAACTCCATGCTGCTGAAATGCGTGTAGAGACGTGGGTCACAAGACAATAATTTATGAATCAAACAATATTTTTTCAGCTGCCTTGCTGTCGTTCTGGCACCATCCTGTGAATCCACTCGAGAACTGGCTGCAGGCCTGAACATAATGTGCAAAAAACAACAAGGAAACTGTCCATTTTTCTGATGCTGGGTTTTCTTTCTGCATAGACAGTCTGATAAGACTGCCATCCAAAACCTGAAAGTTCTTCTACGCGGTTGCATACGGGGGAGGAAACCTCGCGTTTTGATTCGGGAACACTGATGCTCTACGTCAGAATGGCTACTTACAGTCATGTGAGGGGACACACCTACCTACACTCATGATTCAGTAGCTTTAAAACCACCTTTGGCAGCAACAAATTGGACTATCAATCTCTCACATCTTGTGAAGAAATTTTGGACCACTCTTTCTAAATTTGTAGAGCTTGAACAAATTTAGACTGGTTTTAGAGCCTAAATCTCCCAAAAAAACATTGATTTCTTGGCATTATCCTATAGATGCTGGAGAATTTGGATTTTTATTTTCCCATCCACTGCAGTGAGTTTCCCCATCTCAGGTTGGCAGATCACATGCCGTTTTGTCCTTCCTCATTTCCTTCTAGTCTGTTAGTTTTTCAATCATCTCTGCTTCACTCTAAGGTAAAGACGTCTCCTTACATAGAGTACTTACTAGTCAGTGCGCCATTATTCTTACAAGTTTGCAAACTTAAGTTGTGCTGCATGATCTTCTGACAACTCTTCCAAAGAAGTCAGACTTGTTCAGTCATTTTCTAAATGTACTCATGAACTTTAACATGCTAACTGATGCCTGCAGAGAGGAAGCTCTTGGCTGTCAGAGCACTGCACCGTCTGACCTTTGGGGTGAAACTGCTGGGACGTCTGCTCCCGGGACAGATTGCGTTAACACACCTGAATGCTCCAGACACGCAAACTGCCAAAACGGCTGCGTTCATAGAGGTGCTCACACCTGCTGATGATCAGTTAATGAAGTGCATTTGATTGTCAGCACCTGGCTGAGCGGCTTTGTGCCTGTGGAAGCAGTGCGAGGATACTGCATGGAGTCCTGTTAAAAACACTTTTCACAGACTCCACAATGATCTCACTAAAAGTAGCCAAAGTGCATCAGATTTATTAATATAATAAAGTTATTGCTATTAACAGGCTTCAAAACCAGAGGAAGAATTGCTCTTTAATAATGGGTTTGAACTCAATCTGCTGGTTTGTGTTGAAAATTTTTTTAAAAAATTCAACATTTTCAGCAATTTTCCAATGAAAATTTGGCATTTTAGAGTTTGTATTGTCTACAAAAATGCTGCAGTCCCATTGCACACATGCTGTGTTAAAAACCAAGTAATGGTTTTGCTGTTCGGTACACTTAATATCTTTAAAACGCATGAGGTCTTATTTTGATGAGCTACCTGAAAGAAGCCCAAATTGATACCTAATCTTCTTAAAACTGATTGCAGTTTCGGGCGGATCACTTTACTTTTTAAGACGATGAGGTTTGCTTGTAAGCAGCCTTTGTGCTGTGCCGAGTAGGAATGAAGGTGTTTGGCCGGCTTCCATGCTTAGCTATATTGCTGAGTGAACAGCCTCTGATCTGCAGGGCAATCATTCCCCAAACACACGAGGAGCCTACTGAATGAGATGACATTAAGTTGCACAAGAAGTCATTCATAAAAGAAAATGTTCAGAATTGCCCCAACATGCCAGAAACATGAACAGAAAACAGGAAGTAAACATACCGAGAAAATGACGCCTGGAATGGACGGAAGCACCAAACTGATGTCTAATTGCAGCAACAGCCTCGAGGTGATCGACCACAGAGAGTGCACAGGGAGCAAAAGTCAATATTTAACCAGGTGTTGTTTAATGAGGAAACAATACTGCTTCACAATAATGTGTGTGGTGGAGAAGTAATCCTGCAGCCACACTGACCTAAATTGGTGGAAAGTTACTGTCAGAGCTGGTTAGCAGCCACCATAGCCCACCTTTCCTACAGGTTCATCCCTCACATTTAACACACTGGTCTGCTTGGAATTCCAAGCTGTGCACAGCAGAGGCGATGATAAGGTGAACAGAGACTTCGTGCAATGCCTGTCAGAAGACATCGGACTAAAGTTATTAAAAAAAAAAGAAAAAAGAAAGACCCACGTGCATTTTATTGGCATGTCACAGTCTGCTGTGGAAGTCAGTGGTGGGAAATGCAACGGTTGTAGTTTGAGGGTTTATGTGACAGGGAACTAGGCCAAATCTGATAATGTTGACTCAAGCGATATCACTAAGGCTCAGAAAAATGTGAGGATGCAGATTGGGGGAGTTAAAAAGAAGCGATCCCACTTAGCGGATCAGACAGCAGTGGTCGGAGACTACAGCACAACCAGAATTATTGTGCAATGAACTTGCAGTCTCTTTGCCTTTGAAATGGCCGCTTCAAAGATTGAGACCTGATTTTGAGAACTCATGTGATCAACTTTGGTCCTCAATTTGGCATTGAAACACCAATAAGGCAGAGTCCATCTGCCATCAGTTTACAGCTTAATGTAATCATGCTGGCTATTCAATCTAATTTAAATAGTACCATATCACAGCTGTCACTTCAAGGTGCTTTTAAGTAGATCCCCTAAAATAATACAGAAATCCCAACAGTCAGAGGAGCCCTAATGAGCAAGTTCTTGGCGACAGTGAGAAGGAAAAACTCCCTTTTAACAGGAAGAAACCTCGAGCAGAACCAGGCTCAGGGAGGTGCAGCCATCTGCTGTGACCGGCTGGGGGTGAAATTACAATAAGTTTGAAATTCTTCCACATAGTGTGACATGGTTGCTGCAGGAATGCAATTTAACTACAAAATGACAAAGTGGCTTGGCAACTTTGCTTTTCATGTGAGAGAAACAAGAATAGAACCAGTTGAGTCGAGTCTCCTGCTGCAAGAAGTCATCACAGATGAGTTGAGCCCATCAGGGTAAATCTGTCCGCGCTTTTAAATTAGAGGGCAGTTACTTGGAGAACGTCACCAATTTGAGTGATTGCAGTCAGAGCCATAAATCAAGAACTCAAACCTCACTAACAAACACCAAACATCATCAAACGTCAGTTACTTGCTAACTAGCTAGCGCTGACGAATGTTCCCTCCCTTCTAATTGCTATAAATTGGTTGTTGATCCCTTCCACTACATAACCAAGATGGTGTTTAAAATGCATTTAACAGGTTAAAATAAAGAAGTAGTTTAGGGTCATTTATTTTTCCCCTCCCCACATATGCAACTGACACACGCAATCCACAACCATGTCCATGAACGTCAGAGTAGGGCTGCTCAATTAATCGAATTTTAATCACGATTACGATCTGGGCTTTCAACGATCATTAAAAATGACTGAGCCGATTATTAGCCCCTCCCTCATTTATCCGCGACACCTTAAAGGCCCGTTCATGAAAATATTGTCGGGCATAAACCGGTCCGTGGCGCAAAAAAGGGTGGAGACCGCTGATTAACAGGACCCGAGGGAAGCTCGGAAAGCTAAGCAGAAGTTATTTGGAGAGGAGAGTGACTGCTGTTGGTTGAAAAGAGGTTAAAAAAAAACTTCAGTGGTGTTGCACACTATTTTATATTATTTTTTAAAGTCATTATTCAATACATTGTTATTGTTAGTCACGCTCCGGTTTGTGTAACTATTTTTAAATCCCTGAAGAACCCTGAGCCCTGTAAGCTAGCGCAATAATTTTTTTTGCATATGAAACCGGAGGAGTTGTACTTACATCTTATGCCATCAGCTTGTCCTCGGTCACGGTTTCCTTCCACATAAAGCTTTGCAAAAATTGCATAAAAAGCGCTTGCAGGAACAAAAACATAATATTCCAGAAACACGCTTTGCCGATCCGATCAGCTGTTCGTAACACTTCCCACAGTGAAACAGACATCAGCGAGAACTATCGCATGTCGCCATCCTGCCCGAAACCGGAAGTGACGTCATTTTCGCGGAAAATGTAGTTTTTTACTTGTAGGCCTTAAGCCTATACTGGTGTTTTTAAGTCATGTTTGACTTTATGACTAGTTTCTGGGATGCTTAGAACTCAATTGCACTGCTGGAAATAGTTTATTTTGATGCATATGCTGCTTTTTTGCAAATTTGCATCTATAATATTTATTTTCGTTTTTCCTGCAGTGTATAAAAATTGGTGTATTTCAAAAATAAAACTATGAAGACACTCAAAATAAATTTCCTGTGTTGGGAAACTATTTTGTGCAACTTTTTTGTATTTACAGTTTTGAGGGATAAACCTCTTAAATTTCTCCAAGTAGAAATATATGTAAAAAAAAACGATTTTCAATTTTTTTGTAGTTTATTGCACTTTTTTGCAATTAATGTAGTTACTATGGACTTAATGAATACATATTATTAAAATATGGGCTATAACAGTTGTATTGATGTATAGCAACTTGAAATGCTCCCACAAATGGCGCTACAACATGTAAAAAAATAATATAAGCTCTGGCGGACTTGGTTCTATAGTAGGTCTTAAAGGGTTAAATATCGTCAAATAATCGAGATCTCAATTTCAGTGAAAATAATCGTGATTATCATTTTTGCCATAATCGAGCAGCCCTACGTCAGAGGTACTCCTTCAGAACATCAAGAGGCCCTGCTGATGTCATAGTGACCACAGTTACCTTTTATATACACAATCTATAGAAGTGCCCAACATTCCTCATTCAACTTTACACAATCCAGGGACTCAAAATAACAAATATGCAAGTTTGTAATTACACTGAACTGTCACCGAGTCGAGTTGCAAGGTGGGAAAAAGTGCGCCAAGCATCCATCACGAGTCTGGCAAAAATGCCGGCACTGGAATACTCAAAACTGTGGCGCGCTTCTCTAAAGAAAAGAAATCCAAGAAAGACGAGGGAAGATAATAGCAGTGATTTACTCCAACTGGACCAGGCCATCTAATAAATGGGTTAAAGCTTTTATAATGGACTGAGACAAAGAGTGCACAATAATAGCGGACCCAGGATTCAACACATGGATGTTATCTTGAATGTTTTATGAGTGCAGAGTTATTACACTGTGCTTCTAAATCAAGAAAACATAATAGGCTGGAGTAACAGAAAAGTGGACCATGTCACAGGGATGAAGGTTTAAACAGGACTAGTGATACATTGTTTCCATGCCTATGTACAGCGTGTGTCTTGGTCTCTAAATATACCTAAACCTGCCTAAAGAAATTTGTGGAAATACAGTCACACTGGCACCGCCTCCTCATGATGTGTCCCATTCTTCAACCAGCATTTGTCATGAGTCAGTGTAATTGAACAGCACGCTCAAGTTGATCAAACAAGTATTCAGTGGGGTTGATGTCATTACTGCCGGCATGCCACACCATCCACTCCACTCCCAAATTCTGGATGGAGTCTCTGATTTGCAGGGGCGAGCACAAGCAGGATCTGGACTCATGGTTGAACATGGTGTTCCTCCACATGTTCAGGTTCCAGTGCACATATTGGTGACACCAGTGCAAACATGCCTGATGGTGAAGGGCTCGGGACAGGCCGCCACAAAACCGGAGATTGCATGGAGTCTGTTCTACATCATCTGGGTAGAGAGCCGATGTCATCCTGCAAATCTGTAGAAGACTGCTAACAGTTCTTAAGTGCTGACAAGGGAGGAAAACAGTCTTCTTGGGACGCCAACTTCACCGCCTTTCTCTGACATCCTCCATTATCGGAATCTTCGTCTTCAATTTGGAGATTGTACTAGAGCTCACTCCAAATAATGCTGCATCTTGGTTCTGCAGCTTGAAGTTGTCCTACAGCGCAAGCACCAAATCAGTCAAACGTGGCATGTTTGGATTAGACACCAACTGACCGCTGCAGCAGGGTCCATTAGCTTGCCAAGTTGGCAAGTTTTTCATGGGCGGAACAAATGCACTTTCCTTACAAGTGGTACCATTTAAGGAAAAATAAACAAGATTTCCAACTGTATAATATTTATTCCCAAGAGGCTTTTTGTTACAACAAAAAGAAATTGACCAAAGACAAATTTCCTTACTATTTGTGCCAGGTTTATTTTGATCTACCTCAATACATCTGACAGCAAGCCAATTCAACCCCACTGTGGAAATGAGGATTCATTTAAAAATTAAATAAATAACGTTCAAACAGCTGGGCACTGTAGTGTTTACCAACGGTGATTCAAACAGGAGTAATTAGTGCATTAATAAAGGATGCAGATTTAGTGCACGAGTGAGTATTTTAAACACGAGGAAAAGCCAATGCAGTGTGGCTAATTGATGCATTTTTCCCAGTTTTTGGACGACGGCACCATCATCCCGGCCATTTCTTCTTTTAAACAGTGTTACTGTGTGCAAATATGAAGCCATGAGAGCCAAGCGTGATAATGTTGCCAATTGTAAGCCAGCAAAGTTAATTTTGTGCTTTATTCAGACAAAAATGAGCAAAAATGAAATGCTTGCTGAGAACTGTCACTCATCGAGACGCGCCTATTGAACTGCTCCAAAATCCCAGCCGATGTTAGAGGCACACAAAGCTTTCAGTTCCATGATAAGTGGAGGTACGGTTTTTGAGTAATTGCATACTTGGTAACAGAAGCGATGTGAAAATATTTGTTCACGTGCGCAGACAAAAACAACAATAAAGTTTGTACCTTTATCCTATCCATGCAGGCCTCCATCTTCAGTTGCTCCACAGCTTTCCTGGCTTGGGAGATGCTGGCCGTGCTGTTGTTGGCGATGCCGTCCTTCATGGTGCTCCTGTGACGCCAAACAGATGCAAAGGGGGGGGGGAGAGACTCAGTGAACGTCACATTAAATCAGCACCCCCCTGGCGACAGCTCTACCCTGATGGAGCAGCTACTCTACTACAACCTCACCCCCACCCGTTCCTTTTTACACAGTGAAACTTGGAAGGACCCATTTTGTTTGTCCATTTGTTATCTGAAGAAGCTGCTCTGTGGGCATCAGCTGGACAGCGGTTTGTCATTTTTCAGCCAGCGCTCATGCATGATTGCTTTTCTTCCTTTGTCACGTTATTATTTAGACCAACTGGCGGGGGGGGGGGGGATTAGCAGAAGGAGTGGAGGGCTGGGAGGGATTAAGAGAGAGAGACACACACACACACACCTAGTATTTTGCTCAAGTGCTCTTCAGCAGGAGTTTATGCTGGTACACCTAGAAAAGCAAAGCACCTGCAGCTTCTCCCCAGTTCCTCCCAGGATCTGCAGAACGTTCACCTCAAGAGTACATCAGCTGCAGCTCTGCAGATCAATTCTCGCAATCACTACATCTTACTCCCATTTTAGCCTCCTTGAGCCACCCCCACCCACCCACTCACCACTGAAATGTCCCAGTTTGGCAGCCACGGCAAAAATGTGCCCACAGATGTGTTTTCTAATAATTTGCCTTAAGAAATGAAGCATTTCACTGGAGGTGAGGGGTTGCTGAATCAATCCCCCTTTCTATGATAATATGCATTATTATTATTGCGCATCTATTCTTTGTTAAAAAAAAAAAAAAAAATCACACAAATAATGTATTTATCTTAAAGCAGACTGTCGAAGACGACAAATTCTTCTGCCATCCCTCCAGCCTCCACAGCTCTACGGCCAATTTATAGCTTTTAAATCACACCCTCGTAGGAAGCCATCGGGCCTTCTCCGTTTAGGTTTGCTTTGGATGCATCCATCCTGAGGGTTGCTCGGCTGTATTCGCCCCTGTGCAGTTTTATCCAAATGCAACGATGCTGCTAATTGCTGATGCAGATCTGTGAAAACGCGTGCGACTATTTATTTCTAAGAGGAGATTAATCTGTGGACACACAGCGAGCTGCGGCCCTGGTTAGAGCAGAAAACAGCAAACCATGCATCATGTGGGGGGGAAAAAGGAGCAGCAATGATTTTTGCACTGATGATAAACATTTTGAAATAGATCCCTGCATTGGTCGGATACGCGCTCATTAATGTAGCCTGCAGCCGCCGACCTACCTGAAATGTGCCAGTGGTTTTCCAATTTGGGAGAATTCCGGGTTGACTCCACCCAACACACACAGACACACACACGCGCACACACAAAGATCTGTCAAATATGAAACGATAAGAGGAAATCCCAGCCTCGCTTCGGTCTGGACTGAACCCGAGGAGCCAAAAATCTCGGCGTCTTTAAATGTCGCCTCGGCGGCTCGCTCAGTGCGTATTCCGTGTAGGAAGATGAGCTCCAAGCGGTGAGGTCTTGGTGAGCACCACGGCTGGACTTGGAGAGATGTTACGCAGCAGCAGCAGGGGGGGAAACCTCTGTATGACGATCAGATACAGGCTGTGGGGCGGGGAGCACTCGATCAGTGGACCAGGAGCAGCAGCAGCAGGGAGCCGGGATGAGCTTCAGCTGTCCAGAGTGGCCGTAAACGCACCGACGCTGCCTGTTAGTCAAATTAGGAGCGGCTGATTCTAATTAGCTTGATTGCTGCATAAGGCAGCGCAGGTCTGCAGGCTTTCCCCGTATCGTTTATTATTTTATTTTCTATCAGCTTTGACATCACCGTGTCCCCCTGATGGCCTCACCCTTAACGACTGCACGCGCTCTTAAGCGTGGCTTGCATCCTGATAACTTTTAAAATTTTAATTTGTTTTTCCTGTTCGTGCTTCCGATCTGATTTGTGCAGTACGACACGAGTTTCTGCTTACTTTATGTCCCTGAACGCAACCCCTCCCCCAACACACGCACACAAAGAAATGGACACAATCAACACGACGATAATATTTCTTCAAATATTTATAGATTTTTATATATTTATAATATGCTTATCACTTGGTTCATTCAAACACGTACACGCATACAAACAAAACTAAACATTAGGAACCTTCAAGATGCCAAAAATGCAAAGGAAAAAAAAACAGAAAACTAGCAGGAGGGGCCAAAATACAACTTAAGCAACCTAAAACGATGATCTTAAATTATGCATAGCTTTAAGTCATTAACAGAAAAATAATATTTCCTTCTGTCAGAAAATCTGCTGTCACATTTTCTACCTTTTACATTAAAAAAAACAAACAAAAAAAATACATACAAACACACATTTGGGTTGAGAGGTTGTGGTTCACATAAAGTTTTTCATACATTTCATAGAGAAAATCAGTAAACAAACACAGTAACATCATGTCCACGTAGGATCAGGAAGAAAAATAAATCAGGTCGAAGCGAAAAGGAATGAGTTAACAAGAAATAATCCCTTTCTCAAGTAAGTGTAAGACATTAATCGTCACCGGGTGCTGCAGTCACCACAAAAGGGAATAAAAACTAATTGTTTCACAGCTGTCTTAGAAAAAGAAACGAAATGAACCCTGGTTTCTTCCCACATGAAACAAGGTACCAAAAACATGACCTATTGCATGTCTGTGTCTGATATTGCTTTCTGGATTTGATTTATTAGTGGAATTAAATCAAGCTCAGTTTGTGTTAAGGCCACAGATCATTGGCTCTACTTAAACTGAAGTAGCTGAGGGAAAAAAAAGTGCTTCTGATTCTCGTTTAAGAAACCGTGAAGTGCAGTAACGTAAGTGGGAATGTAAAGAAAGGCTACATGGATCCTGGAGTGGGTTAAGAAAAAGAAACAGCTGCTCGGCCGTTTCCCAGACCGATGTGTGTAGTGTATATGATATCAGCCGACGCGACGCTCTTTACTAAACCCTCCCACACCCACTGCACCCTTTTAGTAATGCTGCACAGGTGCTAAGTAAGTGTGGGAGATCAGTGAGGATCACGGAGCATTCAGGAAATCACTCTCTCCTCCGCCTTCTTCCTCCTCCGACTGCAAGCATCTAACAGTTTGTTAATTGCTTTCTCAAAAAAATAAATAAATCAGCCCTGTAAAGTAGTGAAAAGTGGTTCTTGTGCATTTAAGCGACGGGCAAGACAGAGATGAGCCTCCGTGGTGTTTTTAAAGAGCAAATGGGCTGGTTTAACTAAGGGAAGCCTTAAAACAAGGAGCATTGCAGCAAATGTTACATCCACATTCACACAGTCAAGGGCAGCATCGTCCTAGCATGCAAAAGCAGGACAGAACAACAGGCACCCACAAGGTCCCCTCGGTCCGTCAACTGAGGTCAGACACAAAGTGAAGCAGGTCTGTGACTCTAGCGTTCAGATCTGAGTGGAGCAGACAGCGCGGCGGAGGGACGTCTCACTCCCGCAGAGCGGGACCTCTCCTGGCGACAGACGCGAGGAGGGGGCTCCCCTCCCTTGCAGCCACTGCAGCGTCAGCAGGACGCGTTCACTGAGCTGGGGCGGCGATCTGTCAGACCGCACGCTGCAGGAGACGTGAGCGATGTCGAGGTGAAACACGAGGGTCTTCACACTTTGAGTCTGGCTTTGTCCAGACCATAGCAGCTTACCAGGAAACGGCTAAATCAACACCAGCCAACAAAAACACATCAGCAGGAATTAAAGACTCGACAAATGAAACACTCTCAGAAATACATCCTGTATAAAGTGTCTGATGCAGCCTCAGCCAAATACTCAACCATTCCTGCAAGAGTCCATTTTAATGTATTTATAAATATATACTTATCTACATATAATACTATTTTCATAATCATTTCTTGATGCTGGGAGTGGCGGCGGTACAGTTTGCTCTGCTGGGGATGGCTTTATTTAAAAGTCAGGGAGGGTTCAGAGAGTTTGAGGACATGCTGACATGTCCTCCTCTCTGTCAGTGCAGACAAGAGGAGGAGGAGGAGGAGGGGAGGTCCTCTTGCTGAGAAGTGGACAGGCGCAAACATCACACAAACACTCATCCTGCAGCATAGCTGCTCAGGAAGGAGTAGAACATGGGCAGCTTCATGCGCTGCTGGTCCCGTCGACACCACGCCATCACCGTGCCCTCGCTGTTGGCCGTGTAGAGGTGGTGGCCATCACACGAGTACGTCAGGCTGAAGCAGACACGAGAGGAGACTGTTAGACTTAAAATGCTGACGAGCATACAGGCGTGGCATAAAAGTACAAAGAGAACAGCGCGCTGTAAACAAACCTGATGATGGGCTTGCTAGACTTGGGAAATGTGATCTCTCTCACTGGTTTCAAATCCCAGGTGCTCCATAACCTGAAAGCATATCAGAGATTAAAAAAAATAAAAAATAAACAGTGCAGGGAGCGGGATGTCAAACTCATTTTACATCGTGGGCCACATGCAAGCCCAGTGGGCCGGACAAGTGAAGCTCCTGTCAATCCAAAGACATTTAACTACACATTTAATTCCTGGGATCTCTTAATATGAGAAAACCAGCAGTGCAGTTTCAACAGGACATCTGGGATTTTCTACATGACAGAAATTCTGCTGCAGTAAAACAAATCTGTCAGCACGACTCCTTGGGCTTAAATTATAAGACATAAATGTGTAAAATTACAATGTTCTGGTAGCTCTTTGCTCAGACTGCACTCCAAGTATAAACGTTTTTGGTCATTCACAGACAATTTCCTATTTTATTCTCCTTTTTTAAAAAACTTCTGAGCTATTGTAAAATAAATAAATTCTATAGCAGAGAGTGAAAAACAGGAACTTTCTGTCATGTAATATTTACTTATTTACAGTTAGATCCATAAATACTTGGACAGACAACTTTATTCTAATTTTGGTTTGTAACATCATCACAATGATTTTTAAATGAAACAACTCAGATGAAGTTTAAGTGCAGACTTTCAGCTTTAATTCAGCGGGTTGAACAAAAAGATTGCATAAAAATGTGAAGAACTAAAGTATTTTGAACACAATCCCTTCATTTCAGGATCTCAAAAGTAATTGGACAAATTAAATAACTGAAAATACAATGTTCGTTCTTATAACTATATAAACTTCTATGACTATATTTAAAATATGTTTGAGTAAACATGTAAAAAACCAAGCTTGTGTCAGTGTCCATATTTATATGGACCTAACTGTATTAATTACTTTGGTGAGTGGCCATGGAGTGGATCTATATGAGAAGGAAAAGCTGAAGTCGAAAAAGTATTCCCTCCTCCGAAATTTCCAAAGCCGTCTAGTGGAACAGGACACAAACGTAACGGCAAAAGAAAAGTTTTGCCTACCTGACGACGCCATTCTCCAGCCCACCAGCGATGACGTTGACAGACACGCCCTCCGGCTGGTTGGAGAAAGCCAGAGAACAGATGATCTCTCTGCAGTGGACATGCCCAATCAGGTCCCCGTTCACCGTCCACAGGCGAAGGTCGCTGCCTCCTCCCTCTGGAAACAAAAGAAGAGGAGCCATAACTCACACCAAGGACCAGAAGACACTTCAATAACCAGAAGATGAGACGCGATAAACACTCTGGTTATAAAAGAAGACGCCCGCCCCCTCATACCTGAGTCACACACTGTGGCGATGTCCCCTGTGGTCTCGCTGGCAGACACAGCCATCACCGGGCTTTTGTGGCCTGTGAGACTCTGTACATAACAGAGTCTGGAAAACACAGAAGTACTCAGAAACCACACAAACACTGCATAATGCAGTTTCTTCTTCTTTAAAAAAAACCCAAAACATAAAAACCTTTCACACACACTGACCTGTTCAGGTCCCAGAGGATGCAGGTGCCATCATTGCTCACACTGATGAGGATGCTGTAAGGTTTGCAGACAAACAGGCTGGTGACTTCGCCCGTGTGCCCGTACAGGTGAACCTGAGATTCCACCTCCATCTCTGATGGCTGTGGAGGGAAATACATGTTAGAGAC
>NW_024582860.1:94967-178458 GCF_018398535.1 Haplochromis burtoni | reverse complement strand
GGTAATCGGCGGTGGGTGGGCGGTTTGGGTGTTCGTGTGCAGGCGGAAGGTTAGAGGGGGACGTTGCCATGGAAACGCACCGTGGTGCTGGTGAAGCGGTTGCTGTAGGCGGTGATGACTCCACACTTGCTACCCGTAAATAGCTGGCAGCCATCGGGCACCCAGGCGCAGCTGGTCACCTGGAGGAGAGGGAGACGGACGGTTGGATGGAGGAGCGCACACCAAAAGCCAGATAACTCTTATATAACAGGTGGTCAGGATTTGTCGAAGCATAAACTGATGCGTACCTGGTGAAGCTGTGAACACTGAATGAAGTTGATAGGTGGCTCGCTCTGCTTGCTCTTCAGCCTCAATATGTTGTCCGCGTAGCCCCAGCTTAAGATGGCTGACCACTGGATGTCTGTGCTGTGCATGCTCCGCACACCTGCAGAGCAGAGAAGAAAAATTTAATGCGAGTCAGCGGGGCACTTGTGCAATACTGTCTGGAATGAGTCTTTGGGCTTCCTACCCTGCTCCTTGCTGTAAATCATCATGAGGCAGAACTTGCTGGAGAGGCCGCAGATGGCTCGCGTCGGCAGAGCCAGCAGGGATCCGAACCTTTCCCCGTGCGGCTGACTGAAACACACCACTGGGTCCGGAGCGGAAGGTGAGCCCACATACTCGCCCCACTTCAGACCTTTGATCCACGGCAGCGGACTCTGGGGAGAGGAAGAGAAAATTGCTAGGTGAGGAGCAGATCATTTCACGGGTGGTGAATTAAGTCATGTCTTGCTCAGCGCACAGCAGGCTGCCAGAGTCACAAACACCACAGAGTTGATTACCGGGCAGACTATTTCCTTGGCTGGTTCTCTGCTTTCTCTGAAGGCCAGCTGGACCAGGAGGCCCATGGCTGCTGGCAGCTCCCCCTCCATGAGTTTGGTGCTTGTCCTGCTGATGTGAGAGGTGTTAAAGAGCTGCCTGGGCGTCTGTCCGTATGTCTTGATCATCGTCTCCAGGGCCCGTCGCTGAACAGGGTCTTCTACAGCCGAAACATCCATGCCAAAATAGGTCTGTAAAGAGTGACATGAAACTGGTGTCTGAGCGACAAAGGTTTATTATTTATTTTTTTACACTAACGTCGAGGAAATGCGAGCGTCAGCAGCTACGTACAGCTGGGTGGAAGACATTGATGGCCTGGACCGCTGCTTTGCCTTTCTGCTTGAGCCCGAACACCAGATCGATCCACTGACACAGCGTCTGGGAGACCTGATCAGACTCTAGTGCTTGTCGGTGGATGAGGATGAACAGACGTGGGTCGTTGCGAGCCCACGGCGGTAAATTCACATGATTCACCCTCTCGCCATTCTGACGAACCCCGAAATCAAAACCTATCCAGGCAAAGAAAAAACAAAAAAAAAAGAGGAAATTCTGAGAAGATGAAAGATGAACGCACAAAAGCTAAAAATAGGAAAGGAAAACTAATTACCTTCTCTGTTAACCAGGAATTCTGGGAGGTAGAAAAACTCTGGGATGAGCTCTTTGACGTCAGTCATTGACTCGTAAGAGGACAGACGCCACGTAGTGTTCATGGAGTGAAACGTCCGGTCCGGGATATCAAAGCTCTGGTCTGATTAAGGCCGGAGACAGTCTAATTACAAATTCGACTCACTGATTGAAAACATCTTTCATGACCTTAAACACCACGCTCGCTGAATACATTTACAAATCACATAAAAAGATGCCTCGGAGGATCAGATGAATGCAAAATAAATTAAAGAGAAAGAAGCGAGGAAGGGGAAGGGTGAGGAGCTGATCAGAGAAGAGTGTAAAGATGAAGCAGGCTTTCATGAAGCAATAACACAGACACTGCAATCCTATGTTAGATCTGAGAGCACCGTGCCAGATTCAGGCTTCACATAAAAAAAACAAAACATACTGTTTGGTCAGTATAAGTATAGCATCATTCATTTATTAGAGGCCCAAAACAATTAACCATAACCATAAGATTTTCTTCTTGTATTCTGAAGGAGGCTTAATGTTGCGACTTACCCTGATAGGCGAGAAACATCTTTGTGAAAGGAGGCATTCGAACCAGGAAGTGCAGCACAGTGCCGCTGTTGGAGTAGTGGGAGCCGTAGTGGTAAGGCTGGACGGGAGGCATGGGGTCGTCCTCACGGATGCCCTTCTTGTACTCCTCCTCCAGGTACTGCACGAGGAACACGTCAGTGTGTTTTTATTTATGGAATATGCAAAATGCTCGAGTAGCACGTGTTGAACCAGACACGAGGACTTACCCTGTAATTATCCACGTAGCGATCCTCTTTCTCTTTGGACTGGACGGCGATGGGTTTGCTCAAGTTCCTGCGTTAAAATACGAAAGCAAACAATTGTTGAGCGATGACATCATCAGCGACAGAAGCGTTGACTTCAAAGAGACGCCAGTTCCCTTTCAGTTTTTCTCAAAAAAATATAACAACAGTTCAATGTTTGTCTGGATTCATAATACTTTAATAGAAAAGCTTTAAACGGGAGGCTTTAAATTAGCTTTTGTGTCAATGTCAACTCGGGAAAAGATTCGTCATCCAGCACGGACCTGTAGATGTTTGGGTCCTGCAGGTCGAGAGTCTCGTTGGTGTAATCTCGCAGGATAAAGGGGAACACCGGGTACTGCATGAGGTCGTTGAAGGAGCGGCCGGCGTGCTTGTTGAGATGCGTGAGGTACTCGAAGTTGGAGATCTGACCCGAGCCCCAAAGCTGCGTGAGCGCCGTGATGTTTCCGTGCTCCAGCAGGTTGGGAAGATCGGAGGTCAGTATGTTGTGGTAGACGTCATCTCGGAACTGAGGCCAGAGCAGAGACACCACGAGATCATTTCCAGAGGTAGTTTAGAGACTTGACTGAAACATGGTGCTAACTTGCAAATGTAACATGAAAGATGAACTTTAATTTAAAAATATTTAATGGCTAATCCACATAAAACAATTAAATTACTCTTTAGTTTTAGTTTCATTCATTCTAAAGCTTCTCCAGCAAACCGAGCTTCAGATTCTGCAACAACTATGATAGAACATAACGATCTTTACAATTAAAAGGCTTCAAACCATTAGTAGCTCTGTGAGGCTTATATTATCGTAATGATGTTGAATTACGATGATCTCCCGACTATAATCCTGATCCACTGACATCACATTAGGTCAAGCATGCAAACATTTACACTTTAAAAATTCCATATCCTTCTGAACTTGAAATAAATACAAAGGAGAAATGGAAAACTTTTCTTCCTGCCTTATTGAGAGAAAGGTTTTCAGAAGTCTGCAAACATTATCTGTTTGGCTTTCGTGTGGCTCAGTAGGTCGGCACGCCCTTTGATTTTTCTGAATTAAAAGCATGAGCAATAAGCCATCTGTCTGACCATATTGTAACTTTCTCTCAGTGTATCGCTTTAAGCCACTGCAAAATAACGATATATTTTCACAGCAGAGTGCGATGCTACTGAATCTTATTATCATGGCTTATTGTCAAGATCGATTTCTCGCACGGAGCACTACAGAGCCAGAGGTTTCAAGAGCAGAATACCAAAAAGGCAATTCAACAATTAACTCCCACAGCATTTATTTTTTCTTCTTCTGAAACTGTGATTTTGTCCAATCTTTCTCTTTGACCATCACTATGCTTCTTTGTTTTATCATTTTTAATCACAGTCCATCCTGTGCGGTTACATTTTATACTCAGATGAAACACAGACTGGAATATTTCCTCCTGTAATCTGCTGGGTAGTCTAGTCCAGTCAGCGCTCTGCAATAGTTATGTTGAACAGCTAAAGTAAACAACTTACAAGATCTACTGTTTATTAATCATGAGCATTAACCAAACCTTCCCCAACCGATCCGGTGTCTTTTATTTAAAAGCCCCTCTGACTCCACTCACCTTGGAGTTGTCAAAGGCCAACAGCAGCGTCCTGCCGTTGGTGAGGAATATCTCCACAGCGTTGTCTCTTAGCTGCCACCATCGCTTGTGCACCTCCTTGATCTCCTCGTACGTCCAGGAGAAAGAAGGTGCCTCGGTCTCCCCGTGCAGGCTCTGCTCAGACACACAAACATGTTCGGTGTTGAGTAGCCAGGCGGAAATTATTGCAGAAATTATTGTCATTCCTCTGGCAGGGAACACGCCTGAACGGTGCTCTGGCTTTACCTGGTTGTCATGAGCGTCAGCAGCGTTGTCCTCCACAAAGTACATCCCACACTTTCCTGTGAGACAGCACAGGGTGAGAGTGAGATTTGAACGCAAGACAAACAAACGCTTCCTTTACTGAATAAATAGCAAATGCTTGTGTGTGATGGAGGAGCAATACTCCGCGGTGCCTCAGAGAGAGCAGATTATGGAGCTCTGTTTAAACAGTGGCCGGTGTCTCACCCAGAAGAAGCTCCCCTGCTGTTTCTCTGGAAGGGGCAACGCTGATGCAACGTCTGGTGAACCTAAGGACAAAAGAATGACGTTTTTCTTACAACCTGACATGACATGTTCACTTAAAGGGTTACAGGAAGAAAGAAGCAGGATGTTATACCTGATGGATTCACTGGTGGCTTTGTCTTTAACAGTGGAGGAGAAGGAGGAGTGAGTCTTATCCTCAAACAGGAAGGACAGCGGTGGCTTCACAGTTTCTATAAAAAAAAAAAGAAGAAGAAGAAAGAAATATGAGATTTGGGAGACACCAGTGCGACACAAAATTTAGCCAAAGAGCATTTTTTCCTCCCACCTTCAGGCTTGCGTCTGTCTTTGAGCAGGTATTTGTTGGGGATGGTGAGGTAGCATCTCTGTAGCCGCCGTCGCTCACGGTTCGGCCCTTCGGTGGGGTCCAGCTGCCAGGAAGTTGGGTAGGATGTGGGATCGTACCAAACCGCACTGGAGGAAAAAAAATAAAGAAAAAGAAACTAAAACAGCACACTCAAAACCTTACATCAGTACAAAAGAAAGCTTTGCAGGTCTGAAAGGGAAGTATTTGATTTGTTTTATTCGCACTTTAACCAAAACCAACAAACAAGCAGCCACAGCGAGGATGACATGAGCAGTAATGTAGATCATGAACAACTCCTACCGGTCGTGTGTGAGCTGCTGCACCAGCTCCTGCCAGTGGCGGCTGGCACTCAGGTCAGTCTTGTAGAGGCCCCTGATGTGCTGGATGACTTTCTTTCTCTCCATGCCTTGCCGGAGGGACACAGTCTGAGTGATATCGGCTGCAATCTTGGATATATCCTTTGACTTTCCATCCAGCCTCTGGATAAGACTGCAGAGGAAAAATAAAAAGAGTGAGCGAACGAAATAAAACAAACTAACATATGATTCTTTCTGTTAACAATAGAAAAAAGAAAGAAAAGAATTATACTCACTTCCTCTGAGCATTTGCCATTTTCTTTTCCCATGCTACTTTACTTGTTTTCTCTTCTGCTTCATACTTGAATTTTTCCTGTTGCAGGTAAACAAATTTATCTGAATAATAAGAAAACCTGACAGGCTGTGCTTAGCATTTATCAAAGACAGACTTTTGCTTGCACTAAAGTTAATATATTTCATACAGCTGAAGGGAACAGGTGAATTAGGTCAGACTAAAGCAGCCTGGAAGCTGCTGCCCTTTCCTTTAACAATGACTCTTTGACAATGACCGTGTAGGACGTACCTCTTTTATGGCCTTGAGCAAGTCTTGTTTGTGTGGAGCATTGGGTGGGATGCAGCGATGACCGCAAAGCTTGAGAGAGGTCATGAATACACCCACGGCGCTCTGCTCTTCTTTGGTGAGGTTATCCTTGTGATCGTGCAGCATCTCGTACAGGTACAGCGACAACTTTGGTCCGTGCTGAGAGCGGCGAGAGAAAAGAAAGTGCAGATTTTAGTTTATTTGTGTCTGAAGTAAGTCACAGACACTGGCTATTGGAGCAGAGCTTCATCTAGCTTTCAGTAAAGTCTGGCAGTGGGATGAACAGGGAAAGACACCAATTTTTGAACTTTTAAAGCTAAAGAGTTTTTTTCTGTAACTAATCCGCAATTTCTCTCATTATATAGATTAAAATGAACAGAAATATCTCACTTTAGGGTCTAATTCATGGGAGTTAACATGACAAATCACATTCACCTCTAGTCCAGGGCTGAGACTCTCCTTGAGGATATCCAAATGTTTGGGATCAAACACAAACTGAAGTGCCTCCTTCCTGTCTGATAGAGGAAGTGCAGGGCTGAGTGTGTGCACCAGCAAACGGCCAATTTGGACCCGAAAAGTGTCCCGACAGGACCACAGGATCCTTCGCCACTGCTGATGCGGGGCTCCGCCACGACCTGTGCTCCCCTACGGATGCATAGTAGCAACACTAGGTTAGCCATCAAACGCTACAACGCTCAGAGTATAGGTTTACAAATAAGAGCTTCTAAAGCATGAAAAAGCTTCAACTGTACTGCTGTCGTACCAGGCTGACTTTGATCCCGTCCATCATGAGCTGGAGGATGTCCTTCTGGAAGCTCTTCTTGCTCGCAGGAGGTAGAGTGAAGGGAGTTGGAGAGTGCGGGACAGAAGCGGAGCCACCATCTTCGTGCGGTTGATCAGCTGGATCTGGTGTGAAGAGCTGTTGGTCTGTGCACTCTGGGATATTCAGCAGATCAAATAAATCTTGACTCACATCTAAAATAAGGAAAACAAAAAAACAGAAGCAGGATTAGCGTGCAGTGTTCATGAAGGGTTTAGACCAGATCATTCAAAGAAACACCAGGTTGTGTACCGTGGTAAATGAGTCTGTTGACGGCAAGAACCACAAGCCTCTGCAGCCGCTGGACAAACTCGGTCTCACTGGCACGGATGGGGTTTTCCTGGCTCATCCTCCTCTGCATCATTTGGTTGAGCTCGTCGCTGGCTACAGAGCGCATTCGCATCAGCAGAGAGTCAGTCTGGGCCAGAGAGAACCGGCGCCGACCTACAAGAACAATCTTGATAAGTGCTCGAATGTGGTTATAAAATTGGTAGTCTGGGATAATTAGCCAGTTTTCAGAAAGGATAAGCACACGTGTTTTTGGTAAAGAGAAAATTATTAGGATTCACTAATCAAATAGTCATCTGTGCTGGAATGCTTAACACTGACGAAGTTAAGCATTTGATCTCTCACACACTCACATGCACACAGAGAAGGCACCAGTAACACACTGGGGTACTGGGCAAATTAACCCCCAAGGTGAGGTCCTGGGGACAGGGTGAGTTCACTGCATGAGAGGGAAACATGCCCCTTGACAGGGAGGATGTTTTCCGCTGTGGACCGCAGTCCCAGCTACCTGCGTCACAGTGGAGCATGTACGATGGAGCTCCAGTGGGGGAAGGGAGGGGGGAGTCCTGGGACAGGAAGCTGAATGGAGGGGACAAGGGGATCTGGCCATAGGAGCAGTAGTGCTGCCTGGGGATGCGGGGGATAATGGAGTCTTTGATGGCAATGGAACCTTCAGATCGGGATGAAGAGACGATCAATAAACAGACACATTTCTACCTCCAGCAGCACAGAAGCAGACTGCAGCTTTCTACAGTGCCAGAGCCAGTTTGAGACACTCACCGGCGATGCTCTTGCGTTTCTGATAGATGGCGTGATGCGGAGAGCTTGGAGCGTTAACAGAAGTGCTCAGTTTCTGAGGTTCCTGGTTGGCGGTCGTTTTTATAAACTCAATCGCCGACTGAAGGACACGGAACTGCAAAGCCACAGCCATCTCTGGGAAGAGAAAGATTTGTGTCATGTTAGAGCCAACCTGCTTCTGATGAGTGACTCGAGGTCACGCTCTTCATGCTACAGTCAACTGACAGGTTAGTCAATTTTACAATTAATTACTGCTCTTTGATACTGACAACACTAAAATTAATGGCAACAGGACTTGCAGACAGAGCAGCACAGGTAGCCTCATGCGGCATTTAATGGTGTTGATTACACTAGTGATGAACACACACGCCTCACTAACAAGGACACAGTCGTTAAGTTGAAATAAGCAAACTGCAAAGTGCTGTACAATTAAGACTTGGAATAATTATGAGAAGTTGAGAACAACAATACAAAATGTTTTTTTGCACAGAGCCCCATAATGTTAATAATACATCTGAACATTTGAATATAATATCTGAAATGAAAAACAACCAAAAATAAAAAGATACACACTCATAATGCCATTCTAATGCTTCTGTGATCACAGAATGATAATATCAGATCATAAATATAGCGAGGAAATAAGTGCTAATGGGGAAGAGGAGGGAGAGATATTTTTCAGAGAGCAAATAAAAGGGAAAAATGAGAGAAAACCATTTGGTGGGAAGATGAAAATGGGAGATATTTCTCAAATGAGTTTCCACTCTGCAGATGGAGATAATAAAGTGACAGCCCTATTTGTTTCTGTAGCCAAGCTTGACAGCTTGATATCATCCACGATTGCAGAGCATGGGAGGTGACAAGACTGATGTGTTTTGCATGTGTATCGAAATACGGTTCTCACCTTGTGTGCGACGCATCTTGCTGGTCTGCATGAAACCCAGTAAGGTAATGAGGTCTTCGATGATGCGGAAGTACTGGGACCCAGAGGAGCTGCAGGAGTGAATAGTCACAGCTACAAGCATCTGCTGGATGTCACACACCAGGAGTTTGTAGTCATTCAGGGGAATACTACAGAGGGAGGACAAGGAAAACAAGAAAATATGAAGCACAGGAAGTCAGTCTACCACTCACATGTGCCAGATCAACCAACAATAAGAGGATTAATGATTTAATTCTTGGCTCAAAGGTTCAACACAAACGTGCTATGAACCCGTGGAGATGTCTGAATGAATCATTCCCTGTTCTGGCAGTCGTACCCGTTCTCCATGCCATTGAGGGTAGACAGGGTGTTAAAGAGCACGTAGAGCAGTCCGTGGTCTAGCAGGATGTCTGCCAGCTTGGGGCAGGCATTGATGAGCTGCAGGAGCATACACAGGATGTTGTGCACCAAAGAGTTCTCATACAGAGAGTTCTCAATAAGACCCAACACTGGGATGATACAGCGCTTTCTGAAGGGTGAGAGATTTTCCATTTCCTCCAGGTCCAGACTAAAGAGAAACACGAGAAAGAACAATGTGGCACAACATGAAGAATATGTTTGCATCCAACATTATTCATACGGCAGACAATTCTATACATATTAATGTGCAATCATGCGCCTGTGGTGCAGTGGATGTTATGTACTCACTCTTCCTCCAGGCCCACCGGCCGTCCAAACAGCATCTCCAAGAAGCATTCAAGGAGCCCCTGGCTGCCTTGGTGGATGTATAGTTGGTTGGCCAGCAGTGAGAAACCGTGATTCTTCAGAAACTTCTCCTTTTGCTCCTTAAGAGCTCTGGTGAAATAGGCGTCCAGCAGCTGGGTGGGAGAAGCAGAATAAATTACGCCTGTCAGTACAGAGGAGTACAGCGCCAGTGTTATCCCTCAGCCTCATAGAGGCATCCGTGGTATTACGACAATCCTCCTGTTTGTTTTATTAACAGCTGTTGCACCCTTTCACCTCTGACAATTGGGTTGTAGCACTGCCCCTATGCTCCACAGGAACCACATGTGTGTTGGCATTTAGGAGGGATATGCACAAAAAAATTTGGATTAATTGTTGGAAAATATAGTGGGCTGAATGCAAGGTTTTTCCCGAAGAGCCACTATTTACAAGTAATTTATGATTAACAAAAGAAAATGTGTAGTGAAGTTTCAGTGTGCAAACCTTTTAGCTGCAATAACCACCTAGTTTATAAAATTCTTAAAAATACACAAAAGTAAAACAAAAGGCTATTCAGTGACACATTTGTGATTTGGAGTTTTGATGGGATTTGTAAGCATTAAGGGAAAAAGTAGTGTTCAGCCTGTCCAAGCTGTTCCCAGCTTTCTAAAAGCTCAGTGTGAGGTATCTCGGGGGAAAAAGTGCTTGCTGCAAAGCATAAAATACAAAACTAATGTGTAACTACAGCTTGTTGGAATGGCAATGAGCTCACACATCCTACAGCTCGTGACAGTATTTTGCAGAAGATACTGGGATGAAAATGAACTCCTGGTGCAGAATCAGACCCCCCTCTGCTTTACAGTACATCAGACTCTCTAAGGAGAAACCAACCTTCATGACTCCTTGCTGGATGAGCGGTGATGAGTGATTGACCAGGACGATGAGGGCCTCTGTCTGGATGAGTTTGTCCATCACCTCCTCAAGCATGAGGTCAGGCAACAGCAGCAAGATGCCCCTCAGAAGATCATAGAGCCCACAGCAGATCAGCACCAGGCAATCCTCTGTGCTGGACCTAAGAAACACACCAAGACGAATGTTACTGCACATGAACGGCTACACCAACCAAATAACACTAAGAAAGTCAAGTACAGACAGAGTGTTGAATTTAATATATGTTACATCCATAAACCGAAATTAGCATCATAGTAGCATTTCAGCATTGCTCGCAACCCACGCTGTGCCTGCACTGACACTCACTGACAGAAAAATCCCAAAGATCCTTCAATTAAAAAAAACAAAACAAAATATAAGCTTAAGTTAGCAGCTGACAAGGAGGAATAAGCTGAATCTATCACGGAAGTACAAATCGTTGTCATAGTTGGCTGGGGATTATTACTCTGAGCACATGCTTTATGAAGATTATGCAAATCCCGACTCTGGTCATTATCAGATGCGAGACGTTTCTGGTGATACATTCAGGGCTAAACCCACGTGCACGTGGATTTAGATGAACTGTTGCTCACTGCAGCTTGGCCACAGTTTGTTATGGGCTGCATAAACATAATTACTTATGATAATGAGCGCTTAAAACATCCCGAGTGTTTTTTTATTTATTTATTCATTCACAGTATATCAAGCTGCCATGTTAAAGAGAACTACATACCTGTCATTGGACTCAGTCTTGCTGTGAGCCCTCTCATAGCCAGGAGAGTAGGTGTAACTTTCCCAGTCTTCAGGCATGGAGCTCCGGTCAGCAGCTGTGGGCCACCGGCTGATTGTCAGCGAGCCATTTGTAGCTGGGAAGGCCAGACCCAGACTAGCAAGATTGCTGTGGCTCCTCTGGAAGGATGGGATGCCTTTCAGGCTGTCAGGTCGGCGTGGCGCCTCGTCCATGACCCACTCGAACCTGTCCTCGGACTCTGCCACCCCAACGCTCCCGTCTGCCAGGCTGTCGACCTCTGCTGCCTCATCCCGCTCCTCCTCCACACTGATGGATGGTGTGCGCGGGGTTGCTCCCTCGCCCGCGTCTTTGTCCTCACATATCGTCTTGGCAGACTCACAGCTGCTGAGGAGCTGCTCATCACCTCCGCCCTTTTTGAGCGTCTCTGTGCTTCCGAGAGCCTGATGAGTGGCGAGGGACGCCCCGTCACCTTCGGCTGCCTCGTTTGAGCTACTGCGTCCGAGCCGAGGCGTCAGCAGAGGCGAAGAGTACGGAGACGGCCCCAGACTAGGGGCACGTAATGACTGATCATCACCTCCATGATCAAGGGAAGAAGCATGGAGATGGCCTGGAAAACACAAGAGACTCATTGAGTATTTGCAAATGCTTCAATTAAAGGCTGCAGAGCACCTTATTTGTATGCACGCATAGTATACAACACTTAAAGTGCAAACACAAATACTCAGAGACCAGCGGGCTGCGGCGAACAACATAATGCGTCCTTGTTTAAACAGGACTAGGAAATTAAATCTATCCCCTTATAGCTGAGTCGATCACAAAGTATTGTAGGAATTACTCATGTGCTTGCTAAAGTTTAACTAAAATAAAATATAAATCAAAAAGAAACACCGTGATTGCAAAATGGGGCTCTTAAAGTAAAACCAGGAATAATAAATGCTCAGTCAAAAGAGGTAAAACGATATGGTAATTAGATATGTTGAATTTATATCACAAAGTATTACAAAGAGAGGCTCTAATAGACTTACATCAAGCTGAGGTTATTTCAAGTCTTTTTAAAAGCTAAAAGCAGAGGAGGATGCGAGGGAGAGTTATAATGACCTAATGCTCATGCATCAGCTTTTTCCCACAAGTAATGATGTTTACATTAAGTTCTTAAAATAAAACTTTTGAGACCAATTCATCACAGAGTGAGGGGGAAAAACCCAACATAATCAGGCTGATACAGCACTAAACATGTTAAACAAATTTCCTTTGTTAGAGGCACATACTCTCATAAAAGCACTGCTGAGCTTTCGATTTATAATATCATTCAAAGCAACAACCTGAGGTCTGTATTTAATTATCTGCTGTGTTAGGGTACTGGGAGTGCATTAAGGTTGGTGTTTAGTTGGAGCAGCTGTACCGTCATGAGGAGCATCGGCGAAAGCAGTCGGGGAGAGCGACACCACAGAGCTGCTGGCAGACTTTCCTCCGCTGTTGGAGTGTCTTAGGTACATAATGGACTGCACCTTCTCCTGGTACAGCTTCCCATCTGACAGAGAAACATCAAAGGAACATGGCACATTAGGTTAATGGATCTTTGATATGGAGCCGGTGCGCTTAGCTGCAACCGCTTCCTCACCTATATGCAGTGAGAAGTAGAAGGTGGATGGAGTGTGGCAGACGTAGGTGTTGGTAGGTGGGTGCACTGCCATCAGGAAGTTATAGATCAGTTTTAGCAGATCCATGTCCGGAGGAGACCCGAGTACTTCCTGGATGATTTTGATGAATGACAAAGACACCTCCTGTGGGATCGCTGTGAGATGCTCATCCCGATGTTCCTTAAAACAAACACGATATTTAAAATAAAAAGGAAGGAAGAGGGAAGGGAATGTGAAGCAGCTCTGTGGCAGCGACCTACCTGTAATACCTGACAGGTGAGCAGGAAGCGATGCACTACTTCAGCCTTGAGGAACTGACGGATGTTAAAGACCTGATGAGGGTGGTGAACCCTGATGAGGATCTCTAAGGCAGCGAGCAGCGTCTCCCACACTCCGCACTGACACAAAGAGTAAATGACACCATATGACGGCTGAGACAGTAAAACAGTTCTGGAAAGAATCATCACGGACTCTTTGATTTTAAAAAATGTCGTCTGCAGCACAAAAACTGCAGGAATAACCACTAACTGATGCTTTCTCCGAAAACATTTGATTCACCAGAAGATAAAACCTTAAAACGCTTCAGAGGCCGCGGGGATTTTGTGGGAGAACTAAAATCAGTGACTATGGCCACTAGAGTTAATGTATGAATTTCTAAGAAGCTCATCATTTAGCTGATAATGTTTTAAGCTTTCTGTCTGTTCAGGAGTGGATATCAATAACAATAAATAAATAAATGAACAGACCCTGAAAAAACCAGAAACGCTGAGATTCACAAAAGTCATTCAGAAAAAAAGACAACTGTACCTTCAGGTGTGATGAGAAAATGAATGATTAGATCTTGAACAAACTGCATTAGAAATGCAGCTCATTTGAAGTATCCTCACAGTAATGAATGTGTGATTGCTCATCTTCACCTGCTTAGTTTTTCATGTTTTGTCTGCCTTTGTTAGACACAGTGTCCTTCAAAAACATCATACATTATTTATTTATGCTCTACTTATTTCCACCGAGGAGAGTGGAGATGATGAGTTGTTATTAAGGAGGAGAGAGGCTTTCTGGATGTTTACATTACAGATATCCTCGCACGAAGGGCGATGGACTTTAACTTGATGTAATGTTACAGCTTCTTTTTGATGTAAATGCTAAATGATAAAAACTGTTCTTAAGAAAATATATGTGTGCAAATACATGGATGTTGCTTTTGGACGTGATGGACCTGACCAAAAACGATGTAATTGAATTAGACTGTGTGCCATAGTTACATTTAATTGTAATGCAGTCTTTACCTCCGCCTTGGCCCAGATCTTCCAATCCAACAGAATGTCTGAGAGAAGCCTTAAATCCTGAACCACGGCCACAGACTCCGCGTCCAAATGGAACTGACCGTCTTCTCCGAGGATGAGGATGGGTCCACTGCAACACCCATCGAGTAAAGTCTAGCAAGAAAAATCGTGGCCGTCAGAAACGCAACGACTTCTGTAGAGTTTCTGTGATAATAACTCACAGGGCTCCGTTCACTCTCATCAGAAACACACCTCAACATATTGATAATCTCTAGTTCTGAATCTCAAGCAGGAAGAAAATCAATACATTCTCCATGAAATATTTGGAGTGCTTATCACTCAGTCAACTCAGTCAAAACTAATTCCATTTACTCCACGAGCAGCCCTGTCTGTATCGATCAAAGAATATCATTTGTGACCAGATTCACTGCAGTGGTCATAAATCTTGCAGTCCTTTATGTCTCTGGTACATTTTGTTACTAGAAGACAGAAGCTTGCAGCCTTGCACTCAGTTAAAACATTAAGATGCAGGTTAACAATGTAACTACCCCAGTTTAAGAAAGGTACCAGAATTAGATTTCTTTTACAGCATGAAGTGAAAGGTACAAATGGAAACTATCAACAACTGTAGCACAGCGTGTTCCTTTTATATAGGAATGATCATGGGAATTTAATGCCACTAATCAGTGCAGTTCTATGCTATACAATACAGGATGAGAAAGCCTAAAGTGACAAATGCAATCAGAGTTGCTGTGTTACTCTGCAGGAGCTCGGTGTTTCATCAAGTCAGACACAATGCATTTCAGCCAGAGCCATCACACAGCTCAATTACAGACACAGCCAGAGGGTCAAGTAACAGCAGGGTCACCAACACCGGCTCAGAGAGGAACCAGTGTGTCGGGCCAGATCAGATTCATGGCCCCCCAAAAATCAAATAAATAGAGGATATATTTTACTGTGCAGATCAGCTGAGGCTGCAGGGACAGAAGACAAGAGTTCAAGGTGTGACTCACTTTCAACATGTGATATCCTACGATGCATTTGGGCTTGATGAGGACCTGATGGATCATGGAGTAACCATGGTAACAGTCCATTTCGTGGATGCGGTGTTGGTTAAATTTGGACAGCGACAGCAGCACTTGCAGGGCCAGAGCCTGGGTCTTCTCACAGTCACTGAGCTCCACTGTCTGGACACAACGGTGCCAGAGGAGGCGAAGGGGGAAAAAACAAAACGGAGTGAACATGAGGGCCTGCTGTGGCCACTGAGATCTCACAGAAGCACAAAATAATGTCAAATGCTTTCTTTATGAATGAAGCTGAACTAATGGGCACCTCATCAGTTGGCCTGGAATATAATTAATCAAATACAAAAATTCTCCAAAGTCATTCAAGAGCCTTCTTTCTCCTACATACTGCAATCAAATTGCATACATATTATATATAGGCTTTGCCCTTCACATTTAACCCTTTACTTATTTTGGGTCTCTTTAAATAATCATAACTCTGTTACAGTTTGTGTCAGAAAGAAACCCCAACTGGTTTCGGAAAGAAGAGAAGATGAGCTTTATGGAGATATTTGGTGTATAACGGTAGCACAAAGCATTCACGAGATACTGCTGTGTGCGTGCACACAGACAGAAAAATCAGGTTCTAGATTTTACCATA
This sequence comes from Haplochromis burtoni, assembly GCF_018398535.1. Lineage (NCBI taxonomy): Eukaryota > Metazoa > Chordata > Actinopteri > Cichliformes > Cichlidae > Haplochromis > Haplochromis burtoni. The sequence goes on along the minus strand of NW_024582860.1, from coordinate 162,966 downwards.
TGTGCCTCACATTACTGTAACTCCTCAACTATTTTGGGCTAGAGAGAAAATTCAAATAGTTCTTGAAAGCTGAGAATTATGTAGCAATTTTAAAGCCAAAATTACAAAATAAGTCCAGGCAGCCTGTATGACACTTGGGTGGGAAATGGTTAAATCATCCCACCTGTGCAAAGAGGAAGACAAAAGTTCCAGTTCCTCCGATCTTGTGCAGGACACTCTGCAGGCCGTGGGTTTCGGTGGGGAGCAGAGCTCTGAGAGCACTGGACTCCAGGGAAACACTTTGCACCTCTTTGGAGCTGAAGGGCCGCTGGGTAACCACAGTCTTTGCTTGACCTTTCAGTCTGATTACAGGCTCATAAATTGTGTAGACTCTCGGACTGCTGGGGGCGTACACGACCGCCAGGCTCTCCTGTGCAGAAACCAACGCACACAATTATCTTTTTTGGGAAAAAAGTAATATCTTAAGATAAGATAACCTTTATTAGTCCCACACGTGGGAAATTTGTTGATACTTGATTTAGGATATTAGATATAAAGTACTTTAAAAAATAAATAAATAAGGAGCCAAAATGTCCTCAAATAGGGTACAAATGTACACCAGGGCAAGGGTTGTTAGATTTAACAGTAAGTTACAAAAAAAATGGCCAAACATTTATTCTTATCATCTTGGCTTTTCTTTTTTTAGCTATTAGCTAAAAATGAGCTATTATCAACAAAGCAATTCCCACTTAATGGGAGAAAAACTATTTTCAGTCTGACTAAAATAACTGCAGCTTAACTATAATAGTTGTTTTTCCCCATTTGGGACAAATTACTTCCTACCATGCAGTATCATTAATGACAGCTAATTGGAACAGCACATAACTCATACACCGTGAAATGAAACAATAAATGAGACATAGGGGGGATTTGCCACGCTAACAGAGCACTTGAATCACCCTGCATAAGTAGAGGGGTCGGCGGCGGGCATTGCAGGAATTGAGTGAGAGATGAACAAACACGGCAACATTTTTTTTTCTGGCTTCATTTCATAATTACACTTTTTGTGACACGGCTGATGTTTTAATGCCTCGTGTTAAAAAAGAGAGACTTACGACCAAAGTTGTTGTGTCTACATCCTTGCTCTTCATTAAAATCTCTCTCACGTGCTCACACTTCAGACCTTCCTGGGTGACAAACTTGGAGAATGTTACACTGGGTTTGCCATACTTGCAGGGCATGATCGAGGTGAGATCTGGTCCACTCGTGTACAGGTAGAAGGCCTCCTCAGATCCTATTCTAGACCCTGAGAAGAGGCATGCAAACATCTATTATTATTTGACTTAGGAAAAGGGAATATCCTCTCTCTTAAGGAATATCTTTGTGTGTTTGTGCAATCCAGAAGCTGTAAAATTGATTTGTGAGAAATCCAAATTAAAGCCTGAATGAACTCAAAGAGTTAATGATTTATATGATTCCACTAATACGCTGCAAATTAATAACACATGAGCTGATGCAATGCAAGACTCCCGAGGTGTCCTGGTCAACTTTTTTTCTTGATACTTTCAGTCCTGCTTTTCAAAGAAGAACCTGCTACACACAATGAATTCCAACCACAGCGGAGAGGCCAAGCTTGTCTAAACACATCAGTTGGGCTCATAGGTCGAGAGCGCCTAGATGCAAGGCTTTCACAGCCAATTAGAGGTAACCAGAGAAGTATTCAGTAAGCCTCCCGAGAGAATGCTGAGAATCCACAGCACGCCACACATCACACGCGCAGCCTTCTACAGCTGCAAAATACAAATGCATCACAAAGCATTTCTACAGTTTCTACTGCTTTGTAAAAGTGAAGGTGATAATCAATGTGCCACCAGAGAGCAGCACTGAGGGCAGTTAAACAATTAAAACGGACTGCAGTGCGCATGTCTGAGTATGATATTACAGACACTATCTTCAGTTCAGTTTAATAGGAGCCCTACCGTTGAAGAGTAGCACAGTGCCCATGTTCCAGCGTGTTCCCATCTCCTCTGAGGATGGCACACAGTGGCCCAACATGCAGAAGGTTTTGTTGCTGTCAGATGATAAACTGGACTTTCTGGGTAGGGTGTAATCCAAAGAAACTTCACACTTCCTACAGAAAATGGCAGTTTGGACTGAATTTTAATTATTTATCAAACCATGCGAGCCAAACGACAGCTTACATTTCGGTCAGTTTTCCTCACCAGATTCCAGACACCCAGACGACCACGCGGCCGTGGACGTTCTTCTTTCCCTCCGGCTGCTGGCTGTAAGTGAGGGCAAGGTGTTGCCACTGGCCCCCACTGAACAGGCCCTCAGCTGAGTCTGCCTGTGCCAACAGGCCTGCTTTTATCTCATCGTTGGGGTCTATACAAATCCTGAGGAAAAGAAATATATTAGAATACTTAAAGTCCAAGAAAATCTGAATACTTAAGAAACAGCACTTCATTCTTTTGACACTACTTTGAGACTGCACTCCTTGGAGCTCACCTAAAAGTGAGAGAGCCTGTAGAGAAGTCTGCCCACACTTGAAGCATCAGTGCCTTGGAGCCCATGGATAGAATATGAATGAGTCCTTCCTCTAGCAATCTTGTCCCTGCCTGAGATGACGCATGGTGCAACTCAGCTGCAGGAGGGTTACTTTCTTCTGGAAAACAATAATCAGAGAATGTCAAAAACGATTCGTGTTCATGGGCATCATGCACAAAGGATTCTTAGTAAAGGAGTTCTGCCTCACCCCTGTTTTTGTCCCCGTCCTTCGCTCCCTGCTCGGCCACCCTCAGCCATATAGAGGTACTGAAGCCGCTGGCCATATGGGGCCAGCAGTTCTGTCCAACTAAGGGCAGGTGGAGAGGGGCGATGTGCCAGGGAGAGGTGCGCAGGTGGCTCGGTTGGTACTCAGCTTCTCCCTCCCTACGGCCTGGAGACAGCTTGCTCTTCCAGGGCAAACCAACACTTTTCCCTCCGGCGGCACAGTTCTGTCTGGAGCTGGGGGAAAACACTCCCGGAGTCGAAGCCCCAAGGATTATCGGAAAACTCAGAAAGTGTAGAGGTTCGATGTTCATGTTGGCTTCGACAATTTGTAAGATGCCCTTCAGTAAAATCTCCTGGGAGGTAACAAAGTAAAAGTGAAGTTAGGGGAACTGTTTTAAATTTGATGCAAAAAACACTTAAATCTGGGCTTTTTTGTAACCCTAAACTTAAAGCTGTTTTCAGCTGCTCTCTTATTCACAAGGGGTTGCCACAATGGGTAGCCCCAAATATTTGATCGTGCCGATTTTCACAGCGGGTGTCCTGACACACCCAATAAAGAGATATGCCTCCTTTAAAAAAAACAAAACAAAACCAAGCCCCCCCATAAAAGCTAATACACTAAGAAATGTAACTGATTTATCTGTGATCCATAGTAAACCTGCAGAATATTGATAAAAACCAGCAAACAAACCATGAAGAATGCAGATGAATACAGCTAAGCACAAAGAGTTGTGTGTTATCCTCACAGATGACAAAATTAACTTGCCTTGAAGGTGTTAAAAATAAATCCTTCCTGTCTGCTCTCATAGACGTCTGAATTCCAATTAAATGCAGACGTGTGTTAATAAGTACTAGTATTACATCTGTTCTGCACACTTTGGTGTTAATTGTATACAGAATGAAGCTACCTAAGGGAGCATTATGTGTTGATACATTTTAAAGCGGCAAGAAGTGAGAAGAGAAGCTGACAGCACGGTGTGTTAAAAATAGATTCTTGTTCCTGCTTTAAAACAAGCAAAAGCATGCAGGCACTGAGAACAAGAAGACATCAGTGTCAGGCATCACGAGTGCAAGCAAACAGCACACTGTTGAGTGACTGATAGGAGATGGCTATTTACAGTAGGTGGGGTCTTCTCCAGGAAGAGGCGACTCAATAGAGCAAGTTCCTCAGCTGTGATCCTCTGGCTCACCATGGCAACCAGCAGCTCCACAAGCACAGTCTGGCAATCTGAATGTAGACCAATGAAGAGCAGATTACATAAAGAGTTATCATCGCATTTTGGCAGGCATCAGAATAATTTCTTACCACAGAAAATAGATGATTTTTCTTAAGCTTTCTCAATAATTGTGAATGTAATCTATGTTGTATTTGATGTTTTAGCCATTAGAAATTGGCTGACAAAATATCCCAAGGACAAAAATCCTCCCCAACACCACAGAGAGCAAACACTTATCTTGTTTTTCCTTTAGATTTTGGACATCATGATATTATAATGTCAAATAAGATCAACTTAAGTTCCAAAGAAGCCCACCGGGTAAGACTGACTAAGAACTACTAAAGGTACCTATGATAAAACATGACACTGAGCCCAGGGGACCCAGCTGAAATGTCAGAAGCAGAAAAAATCTCAGGAAAACAGCAAACTGAGAGGGCTCCCCTCCTCCTGAGACGTCACACATGAAAAATATGTGTTTAGATCAGATAAGACAGAAAAAAAATAAAGCGGGATGAAGAACAAACCTGTGAACGAGTGGTTTGTTTGACTGAGAATGTTGTGAAAGCCAGACAGGATAGTTTTGACTCCTCCCTGTGAAAACAGGAACAAAGCAGTCAGTCATTTTCTTCAGACCACAGCTGAGTAGTAAAGTAAGACAAATACGGGAGGTGGTTAAGTGTAGCACAAAGAGGAAACTGTGGTTGGCGGGACCTGGTCATAGAGGAGAGCAGCATTGTGGTGATTGGCGTGTACTGCACTGAGCAGGCTGTGAAACACATGACTCAGAACCTCCAGGTCTGGGGAGCCAGAGGCAAGTAGCTGCAACTCCATCGTACAGATCTCTGGGAACAGGAGCGCGCCTCGCCCGGGCCTGTCTGTCACCGCTACAAACTCATGCAATACGGCTGGCTCCACCTTTAAACCTAAGAAACCCAACAGAAGAAGATCAGAGACACAAACAAGAGATTGGCATGCACTGCCTGCCTTGCTAAAGCACAGGCACAATATGCCACCCTCTGCTCCTTGAACAGCACCATGATTCAAAGGCATTCCCTCTCTTGGGTTCTTGGAGGTAGAGCATAAAAATGAATTTGCCTCAGTTCTGTGCTCAGCTGCAGAGCTGCCTCATGTTTTCAAGGAAAGCAGTCCAGCAGGCTCTCACACGGCTCCTAGAAACTCCTTTTAATTAAAGAAGCTTGGTTGTCTTCCTGTGCACCGCTACACGCTTTGTTACAATCTACCACACACACACATCCAGTCACATATTGCTAGCAGTAAATATAAACTAAAAGCCACGTACCAACTGTCATACCTGTCTGCCTTGATAGTGCATTATACTGATGCTTGTGTTTGGTCTGTGGTTAAATTTAATTGCAGAAAGTCTACAGTATGCATTTCACGTCACGTTTCGCTATGTTTATGGTCTTTATCCTTTCAATTAACCTCAAACTAATAAACACAAGGATCTGGAGCAGTGTAAACGCCGCTAAGAGACCAGGAAATGTGAGGAGGCAGCAGCTACAGGAGCCAATTTGGACAAAACGAGAACAGCTTGAGGAGAGAAATTCTGGAATAAACATTTTTATTATTAAATATTAGAAATAATTTTGAATTGCTGTAATGCTAGATTAAAAAAAATACAGGAAAAAGGATCAAGTTTTAATTGAGTGTGAAAAAAGGAACAGTCATTGGTGCTTGTGCTCAGTTACCTAAGTTGAGCTATGTACTATTGAAAAAGGATTTTCAGTGGAAATAAGTGGTTTGATTTTACAGAAACACGAGATAGGGCTAATTACCAAATAAATAGCACTGCATTGTGAAGTTGAAGTTGGTTTGCTCAATATGACTCAAGGTTAAAGATTCTGTTTCTCATGACATAAGAGTTTTCCGGGAAGCTAAAATTTCCATCTGATGAAGACTTTAAGTCACAGGATCTAGCTCATGAGGCCAAAAGAATTTAGTTGCCTGCAGTTGTAAAACGTAAAACAATGACTTTATTCTGAGGAGATGAAGCAAAAATAGTGTAATCGGGCCGTGTCTTTAACCTGCAAGCGGTGAAACAGAGCTGACACAAGAGGTTAAACGCATTTTCTGCCTTGTCATATGCATGAATTAAAAACTAGCCACCGTTTATTGCTTCACATCCTCCACAGCACACCAAAGGAGGATGTTGTTTTTTTTCTTTATTATAGAAGTAACTGTCTGTATGTGCATTTGCACTGAAAAAAAGAGCATCCAGTGAATGCACGGAACTCCAGAAAGGACTAATCATTCAGCAAAAAGACCGAATAAACAGTTAACAGTGTGAGAAACAAGATTTCCCAAGACTCAAAACAAGCAGGTTTAGAGGTTATAACGGTCCCATGACCTCTCAATCCAGCGAGGTTAGTCTGTTGTTGTTATAGCCAATAAAAACAAGATGCAGAGAAGACAAACATCTGAAGTAAAAATGATTTATAGCGTTCAGAAAATAAACTGAAAAATGAATAGGCAGTGAAAAGTAATAAGACTCATATAAGTGTGAACTGCAACCAGCCTCAGTAACAATATCTGAAGTGGTTTGGTATGTGCAGCAGCTATGGATCCTTGAGGAGGAGTAAGTGAGAATAAAAGCATGCGTGTGTGTGGTAGTGTGGCAGTAAGTGTGGACCTACCCTCTTCCTGCTTGGCCATGTCCTCTGGGTTGCTTTCGCTGTCAGCGTCGTAGCCCTCCTCCTCCCCTGGGGGCTTGCCGCCGCAGCTCTGCACCTCGTCCACCTCCTCAGACAGATCGCCCGCTGGGGCCGCCCCCTCCGCCAACACCTGGAGCTTCTGGCAAGAAGAGAGTGAAAGAGCAAGTGAGGCAGAGGAGGAGGTAGGAATAAGAAGAAGAAAAAAAAAATCATGAATTTCAATCCCATACACTCCAAGTTCAACGGCTGGTTAACTTTCAAGCACTTAAGATAAGATTGCTTTCATAAGAGCTTACCCAATGCTGCTTTTAAAAAAAGAAAGAAAAAAAAAAAAATTCCTCGATCGAGTATTTTTAGGGTAAAGTGTAAAAGGCATGACATGGAGTGTCATGCCTGATGCGGCGAATCGACTGCCCTCAAAACAGGGGAAAAAGAAAGTACAAGATTTTTAGTCATAAGACAAATATCAGCTGACCTGCAAGGCGCTCACACAGCCCCAGTTCCTCGACATGAACAGTCATCATATGTGCATGTAGGCAAACACACACACACGTAAACTGACAAACTAAACCATTTCCTGGTTCAAAGAGGCTTTTTGCATCACACACCTCTATTCCTTCGAAACTAATATGAGGCTGCTTTTATATTTAATTGTGGGTGAACATTTTAAAAGACTGGTCTAAATCAGTGGACAAACTTTGCGGTGGAAGACTAATCTCGGTGCTTCAAGCACATACTTGTAATGGTTAAGCGAACATCACAGTCTGCCAGTGCTCACTGAGAAAGAACTAAGCTCTTAGGAAATAGGTAAATCTATTATATAAAAAGCCAAATCCTCCTGTGTTGGAACAGGCTTAGTCAGACAGGCATTTTAAGACTTGAAGAAAACACGTCTAGGGCTGAGAGACATGAGACGGTTACTTTCAGTCATGTAAGTGCGGACGGCTTCTTTTCGTTTGTGTTTGCCTTATTTATGGAATAAATGAAAAAACAGATTCATGTCTCTTGTGAATCTTAAATAACGCTTTACAAAGCCTGCACTGATAGTGGCACTGCTAAGGAGGTGAGAGTTTGTAGAGGCCCATCTGTACTGAGCAAATGAGAAACTGTCAACATGTGTGAAGATAACTGATTGAATTAAAAAATGTTTTCAATATGTTAATTAAACTAAGTCTGTCTGAAGAGCTGACAGAAGAGTGTAAAATCCACTAAAACAAAGAAACATCAGCAGCATGCTGGGTTTCAAAATGAGGCTGCATCCGCTGCTGGCTCCACACAAGGGCTACAATTATTTACGTTCGCCGTTTCTGTTGTTGTACATCAGGCTGATAACAGCTGCTTAGCAACATAGTGCGAGTGGCCTTACACGGCAGTACTGATGCTTGATAACACTTGGGTGGAAAATGGTTTTCCTCTCATTGTACGCTTGCCTCTTAAATAAACACCACTGCTCATTATATTTTACCACGGTGCTCAAACACACGCTGTAGATGCACAGATACTTCACTCTGCAGACAAAAGAGGCAGCAAAAAGAAACATACAATTTTCACTCGTGTTTGCACTGCATGTTATTGTCCGTCTGACTGGTTAATAGTGGCTGCTGGTGGGAGATGATGAGTTAATAACATGGGGTCACACACAAGAAAATGCAGTTGTTTCTGATCACACAGGCTCTCAACTCTCTCTCTAGTTCTCAGCCCTGCCTGAAACCTTTGAAGGCATTTGCCCTTTTGTTTTGCCCTTCTGCCAAGTTGCTGAAATCAGTAGGAATTATCTCTGGAATTTGTTAAAAGAGTGAGAAAAACAGTAACATAAAAGACAGAGAAGTAAAAAACAGGCAGGAAAGTATGCCTGTTGTTTTTAGAGTCAACAGGACAGATATGGGCAATAAAGGCCTCCAAGATACTAACTGCTCAACAAAAGGTCAATAAATGAACCTATAGCAGCTTTCATTTAGTGCCATAATATAGTCATTTGAAATATTTATTTCATGAGTGACTTTTTAGTAGTGTGAAAACAGGCACATATTGTGCAAGCGAAAACAAATGGTTTTAAAAAGAGATTTAAAAAAGATTAATTTTAATGAGTAAATGGAATTCAGCCGAACAAATAATGGAGAGACATTTTGCCAAAAGCTTTATAGAGTGATTAGATGTGATCAACAATGACGGCACCTCATGTCTCTTTATACATGAGTGTTTCATGAAAGTGGAGAATATTTATTGTCTCACAGGTTCTCCCAAGGCAGGACTCACCCTCTCTGGCTTCTCCTCAGGGGGATCGGGACAGGATGACACCTCAGCCAAGGCCACTCTCAGGAGAGAGTCAAACAGGGGTATGGCAAGGTCAGAGTTCACCACTCCAGACCGAGAGAGCTGGTCTCTCACTTCTAACAAGGTATCCTCCACTGAATGGAGCTATAATCGAGAGGACATGACACTTTAAGTTAAGCCAAAGTAATTTTTTGCGTATTTGGCCTGTTTAGGGGTTAGTTAATTAAACACATTGCTCAACATACCTGATAAGAAAGCTCAGGCTCTATCCTCTGCAGGGCTGAGTTAGCACTGTGTAGGCAAATAGCCAGCAAAGCCTCAAGGAGACGAATACTTTGAAGTTGCCATTCTTCCTCAAGTTTCTTTGATGGATCTTTGGTCTTTCCTTCAGCTGGACTGGTGCTGCTGGTTTCAGATGCATCATGAGAAGTCTCCTCCAGTCCCAGTGAAGTGGCTGTGGAATCGGGGCTGCCTTTACCTTTGCCGTCTCTCTTCTTCTTTGCTTTTCCATCCTTCGTTTTACAGGAGAGCTTCTGAATGACCATTGCCATAAGGCGCAAACAGACATCCAGTCCACCCAGCCTGAAGAACTGTCTCTGGAACAAAGGGCTGGCCAGGTAGATCCACCGACACACTGACCAAACATCAGCGGCGCGTCGTAGCTGCTCTTTAGAGGGCAGGGCTACACTGTCTGGGGACAGATATGGCAGCCGTCCACCCAGAGGTTCACTCGCTGTACTGTCATAACCCGAAGTGTCTTCGGAGTCATTGGCTGAGTCCCGGTCAGAATCTGCCTCCTTGCTGACGCAGAGGAAGGCCACACATAGAAAAAGATTGATAACATGGAGATGGATCTCTGTTCGGCTGCGCCCCGGTCCACGAGCCTGGCCGCTACGGCTCTTATGTCGTGGATAAGCCTCCTTCAGGCCTTCATAGAACTTGCTGAGACTCTGTGCGCCCTCTCCGATGCCTCTGGACCCCAGTTCCTCAGCCAGGCCTAAGACAGCCTCCCTTTCTTCAGCATCAGCACTCTCCAGCTCCTGAAGCACCCCCTCAGCCTGCTGCTTTCCACTGCCTATTATCAGAGTCTCAAACACCTTCAAAGCTAAAGAGCGTGTCTGGTCCAAGTAGACAAGCTCTGTCACCTGGTTGAGTCCATTACAGCTAATAAAAAGGTCTCTGATCACCCTATAATACAAAAGATGAGAAACTAAGTTAAACAAAAAGGACATTTTAATAAGTTGTTTTTCACATTAAAATGCACTGTGTCATTTATTACCTCCCTCATAAAGAATGGGTGTGTATATATATATATATATAAACCCAACACCAAAAAAGATGAGAAGCTATGTAAAATGTAAATAAAAACAGAATGCCATGAATTATTATTAATGACAACAGAACATATAAAACATATAAAATATTTGTACTTAGAAAATGTACCAAGTCTTTCTGAAAACTATGGACATCACACCCTCTGGACTAAAGAGGAGAGGGAATATTTGATTTGTTATCAGCGTTCAATTTAAAAGCCTGTCTGATGGTATGGGGGTGCCTCAGTGCCTATGGTACTGCACATCTGGAAAAGCACCATCACTGCTGAAATGCATATCCGGGTTTTAGAGCAACATATGCTCCTATCCAGACAATGCCTTTTTAGGGAAGGTCTAAACTGCATACTACATCTACTACAACAGCATGGCTCCATAGTAGAAGAATCCAGGTGCTGAGGACATTTCACCAATTGAAAACATTTAGTGTATCATGAAATGGAAAGCGCGACAAAGATCCAGGACTGTTGAGCAGCTAGAATCCTGTATCAGATAAGAATGGGACAACATTTCTCTCCAGCAGCTCATTTCACAGATGTTTATGGACTGTTATTAAAAGAAGAGGAGATGCTACGTGATTGTGAACATGACCCTGTTCCAACTTTTTCAAGCCGTGTTGCTGCCATCAAATTAAAAATAACCTTTTTCTTGAAATTGTATGTTTTCTCAGTTTAAACATACGTTTTCTATCTTCTGCTGCAAATTTAATATGGGCTTATGAAATCTGCACATCATTGCATTCTGTTATTTGCATTTTCCAGAGCATCCCAACTTTTTTTGGAACTGGAGTTGTACTTCTTATTAGCCAGCAAAATAAACAACATGCTGACAACTCGGGTAGATGTGTAGAGTGCACACAAATACCTCCTACCGCAGCGCTCCCTTATTAAAATAAAAAGCACCGCTCAGTTCAATCAGACAAGTGCTGTAACCAGCCAGTGACAGAAAAAAAACCTCATCACGCAGGAGCCTTCACACGCCAACTCCATTTGTTCTCTTCAGGTTGCAGAAATAATTCTCTCTCCAGCACAACACCTTTACATAAATAAGTCATCATCTACAATAATGCACACGGACACACCTGCTAGTCTTTATTTACTGCGTTTTCTTTGTTCTCCAATGTCTTTTCTGCTTCATGTTTATTCTATTGAGCAACATGAAAGACAAATTCACGACTTGTTATCTTAAGGCAAATCATATATTTACTGGGAAAACACAGCTGACACCTTACCCTTTTAAATTTGTTTACTGGTGATATACACACACTACTGAGGCTGTGATGAATAATAAATGACGCTATCACAGCACAAGGTAAATTATGGTGAACGAATAAAGCGTCACCTCTGAGTGAAATCAACATTTGGTGTGGAAAAACAACTTGAGAGAAGTGCTAACATTACAAACGGACTGAAATCCCACAAAAAAACAAAAAACAACCACTTTAATCTCAGCATGGAGTTTTCTCTGCAGTGTGCGGTGACACAGATGTTCAGTTAGAGCTTTGAGGATGGGAGCGTGAAACACAAAACAAATTTAACAGATTATTAACTTGTTGATTTCTTTTCACCAATTTAAACCCATTTTCTCCAGTCTTCCTCTAAATAAATGTAGCGTTGATTAAATCTGCTTCTTCACAACATTTCCTCCTTTCATTAGTGGTCTGAAACTCCATCAGAATGGCTATTCATTAGTCTGAATATTTAATGCTCACTTCTGAAAAATATGATTCCTGTTACGCAGAAACCGAAACGAGAGCAGGAGATGATGCAGTGGCGGGCAATGCATCAGATGATGTCCAACTTTGAAGAAAAGCTGCTCGTCTTTCAGGTTATCTTTCGATAACTTTTCCTGCATGAGCAGACTGCATAATAAGGTGATGTAAAAACCACTTAAGTAGAATTGGTTTTGCCCATCCACGTGAAGGATGATCACACAAATATTAAAATTCAGTCCTCATCGATTCAATCGCTCGGTTTGTGAGACCACGAAAGACAGAAAAATCTGACACATGTCGCTCAAACCTTTTCCCGCAGTACTGAAGGCTCTGAAGCTCCAATTTGTGTAACTCATACATGAATGTGCCCCAAATCAAATGATCTGTGGATCCTATTTCGCCTAATTTCCATCTGTCTGCCAACCTAAACAACACAAGTTAATCACCGCTTTGCAGCCAGCTAACTTTGCAGCTATATTTGGAACTAATATGTATATAGCCCAGTAGATGGAGCTGTATAGTCTAACCTAGCGAGAGTGACCATGTGCAAAGATGTGAGGTCTGACCATATGCAACTGCAAATTCAGTACCAATAAAGACTTTTTAATTTGGAGCCTGTCATGGAGTAATGCTGCAGACTTCATGGGGAAATGTGGTCGTTTAATTTCATCCTTGAGACCAGTACAGATTTAACATCTTAGTAAGCCACGCACTAACTATCCTGCGTTCTGTGAGCTGAGGTTATAATAAAACAGACCAATACAACTAGATCTACAACTACATCCATTGCATACCAAACAACTGAATATGGCACAAAAACCTTAAAGTTGCTGCAGAAAACATAAAAGAGAGTTTTAATTGTAAATGTTATACCCCTTTATTTGGGCTTTGAGGATAAGTGAAAACTTGTTTATATAAACTTATAGATCTACATTTATAGTCTATTAATTAAACTAAAAGTCTCGACACAAGCTGAGAATTTTGATTCCTGCTTTTCTGAATCTAAAAGTAAATTGTTGTGCATTTTGTCTCAAAAAAAATTAACATAATGAAAAAATAGCAGCAGAGTTAAACTGATTAGCTATTGGGCTATTAATGTTTTTTCTTGTTAAAACACATGTGGACTTTTTATCAATAAATATTTTATCAGACACCTCATTGATATGAGTAGTTTATTGTTATGCTCTAAAGAGTTGTAAAATGTAATTCAGAGGATTGGTTAAAAGAGAGAAAAAAACCAAACCCATCACAGATGTCAGTCAAACCTGTAGAGAGCAGAGAACTCTCTGAATTTTAATAAGGAAATCTATCAGCCTACTGCTGACAAAACATCTCAAAGCATCCAGCCATCTATTTTTTAACACTCCCGATCTTGCTGAGGGTCGCAAGAACATGCAACCAATCACAGCATGTGTAGAGCGGCCGCTGAGATGTAATCTAGGCAGGTCACCTGGGTTAACACACAGGCACAAACCTCTGCACGTCCCATTCTATGGGCGTTTCAGAGTTTACTTAACCTGTATGTCTCTGGATTGTCTCAACATCTCAGAATTCTACAGATAACTGAGAATATCCACACCAAAAACCAAAAATACAGTTTTACACAACTTCACATTTGCCAGCATTTTGATAAAAGCACATGAACAAACATTATCTGCCTCTGCTATGTTATGCTACTGTACTCACGACACTCTTACATAAACTGTCAATAATCCTCTCCATCTCGCTGAGTTCACAAAGCAGTGCTAAATTATTGATTAGCATTAATTAGCAATGACCTGGAGGGATAGATCTAATGACAAAGAAATTCCAAGTAGATTAGGTATCCTCCTTTGAACTGGCGGATTATATTTGCTTTAGGTCATTGTATCAAAAGGACAGGAATCCATTTCATACGAAAGAAATATGCAATATCTATCGAAATAAACATCTATATCACTTGTCTCTCAGAAGAAATTTATAAAATAAATGGCTAATGCTTCTGAAAATATTCATAACCAAAGAACGTGCTGCTTTTTTTCAGGAGGTTTTGACATCTAACAAAACACACACACGCACACGCACACACACACAAACACGAAGAGGGAAAACTGAGAATTATATTATAAACTAACTAAACCTGTGAACCAGCTCACCTTGATTTGAGAAGCGATGGTAACGTTTGTAGGTAAACAAGTAGTACCTCCACTGGCAGGCACTGCGTGTGATAGCTGCAGACCTGAGTACAGACAGCAGAAACTCCCAGTTGCTGGGCGTGGTGGGCTAGCTCTACCCCTCTCTGCAGCACAGGGTTGAAGATGTGTGTGTAGAGCTGCCACTGCACTATAGCATTGCCCCTCTGAGTTAGGTGGCACACATGGCCAGCTATCTGCTGACTAAGCTGCCAGTCCTCACCAAACACTAGCTCTTGGTAGGCCTCCAGAGCATTCCACTTCCACAGCATATCCTCAGTGCCCCCTCCACTTGGCAGAATGCCCTGGGAGCGGTAACACAGGCTGGTAGAAATAGCTGAAGGTTCCCCGTGCTGCAATGTCTCCTCCAGGCCTGGCAGCTGGCTGCTATCCAGAGTGCAGATGTTACATGAGGCCAGCTTGGCTTTTTCTGAAGGCTGTCCCCCACCAAGCTGGTCTAAGATCAGTCTCCCCAGGACACTAAGAACATGAGACTGGTAACTACGCAGCCCTGGAGCTTTAAAGGCGTGGAGTAAAGGTCCTACGACTGAACGGGGGTCCATACAACAGCAGATTCCAACAGCCTGCACCCCAGCCAATACCTGCAACACACCTGGCCCGCTGGGGGACAGGCGCTGTAGGAGCCGCAGGCATTGGTGGGCACAGGCAGCCAAGCAGCAGCAGCGCTCAGGATAACGTACTGCTTCACCCTCCATCTCTCCTCCGCCTTCTCCATCCTCTTCAAAGGGGTTGCGCCTAGCAGCTTGCTTGAAAGCAGAGACGGGCAAACCTGACAAGTCTCTGTGATGATGCAGGAAGTGGGAATATTCACAGCGACGATGGCGCCTTCGGGCACACACAGACTGATGCAGCTGCTCTGACTTTGCCTTCTTTACAGCACTGACAATCTTGAAGACCCCTGCAATGAGGCCTCGTAGCCTCTCTGAGGCTTCACCTCCAACTTTAGAATCTCTGGCTCTGCCAAGTCCCTCCAGTCGAAGCACTGTAGTCTCAAAGAGCTCCAGGCCACTGTGCTGAACAAACTCATGGATGAGCTCTAGAGCCTGACTAAAGAAAAAAGGGTTGGGAGTGGAAGCCTGCAGGCAACCCAGCAGCACTTGCAGTACTCCTTCTAAAAGTTCTGGAAGCAGTAGCGCTCTGTGGCGATAACGAGAGAATGAGAAGTCATCCTGTACTTCCTGTAGAGTCTTCTTGGGCCGAGGAGCAAAAGGGTTACTCTGTCTGTCCAAGCAGCTCCGGATTTTGAGAGTGGCTCGCAGCAGGTCTGTTAGACTACGTCTCAGGCTGTCTGGAAGGCTGTCATTCTGACTCACATCCACAGACATCAGGTGCAAGATGGTTCGTAGTAGCATTCTCTGAACTAGTGCAATTGGCTCCTCTGTCCAGCCTCCAGCAAGCTCCTCTGGTCCTGCTCCTCCTCCACCCCCTGGACCACAACAATCTCCAAATTCAGTAAGGATCTCTGTGAGAGTAGGTACAACGCTGACAGCCAGGCCAGGGTTGTGGTTGATGCTCATGTCAAATTTACACACTTTCTCCAACAAGGAAAGCAACACATGGCAGAGATCAAAAGGCGAGTTTTCCATTCGATTGAATATTGATATTGCAGCTGGGTCTGTTAGGGTTTCGCTGTCAGCCATCTGGGATCCAGGGGCTCTGGGATGTGGGTATGGGGCACTCATGGTTTCTGTGGTGGTGCCGGTGGACGTGAACTGCGAGGCGTCTGATCGATGATGCTGACAGCTTACCTGGATGGTAGAGCCATGTGATCTTCGGCTCCGTGCACTACCTGGGCCAGTTTTGTCTTCAGAGTTGGCTTCTGAATCTGAGGTAGAAACCTGAGACTTGCGAGCATCTTTCACAGAGTATCTCTGCGCTGTCCGCCGGGACCTCCGTGACTTCCAGGTACTGGTGGCAACACGGGATCTCTTCCCAGAGGTCTGCTCATCTGTTGCAGCCTTCAGCCCTGTTCTGAGAGGGATGGCCTTCACCTCCCGGTTCAGGAATACCTCCAGCAGGGACGGCAGGGTGAAATCTGTCAATACATAGAATACATATCTATCATACTTGTTCTAGGTGCATGCAAATCGCAAAAAAGTAAGAAAATCCCACAAAGTGAGAGTATTGTTTTTTTTGTTTGTTTTAATATTTAGACAAGCACTTGATCCTGGTGTCTACAGATAAAGGTGACATACCTAAACAAGACCAAAATAAACCTTTTCAACAAAAATACCAATAGATGTGAAATGCTTGTGTGGATAAAATATAGTAACCTTTCAAACTACTATGGCACCCTGTATAAGAAAAAAAAATCTTATACAGGGTTTCCCCAGCAAATCTAAATGGAATGGAATAGAAAGTCTTTTTCTTTATGACCAAGCCATTCAACGCCACCTCATTTTTTTGCTTTTGTACCATTCCTTGGTTGATTTCTTTGAGTCCTTAGAAGCACTATCCTATTAAATGGTCCTACATTGTTTAGACATTCAGACTACAATCTGAGCACTCAGACTGCGCTTTGAGTGCTCAGATTAAGTAGAAAAGTGCCAGTCCTATTACCATTTACAAATAGCTTCACATCATCATCAACAAGTAAGCTTTGATAGTGAAAAATGAAAGTTAAAGCCCTGCCAACAAGCTGCCAAATCCCTGAGGCAGAGGAGCAACCTCAAGCCGTACCATTTTCACCACCATGCTTCACAGTTTGAATGGGGTTATTTTCATCAAAAGCTGTCTTTGGCCTGTGCTCTGCATCCTATCATTACTGTGACCACACAATATTCCAAAAGGTAAGCTCTTTGCCCATATGTTCACTGGCAAGCTGCAGCTTTAATGTTGTTTTTGGATAGAAAAGACTTGTATTGGCCCTGCACCCATGCAAGTTAAAATTTTTCTATTGCTTTCTGATTGTAAATACATGCACTTTGTCCCCGATAGTTGAAATAGTTACCTGCAGATCCCGAGATAAAATCTGGGAGGGTTCATTGGGCCTTTTATTATTCATTTCTTTTTACGCATCAAGTGATCTTGATCTGAACTTGCTGGAGCCAATCATTGTTATGTGTACCATGACTAACATACTTTTAAATCACCCTGACTAACTCGTAGGTATCCCCTCAGGTTTTCTCTTAAAACCTGACTGCGACTGGAGTGATTATACCACAAACTCCCACAGAAAGGAAAAAACCCACCCTAGATCTCACAAATGCTGGATTCCATTTATGTGGATCTGATAGTGTTACATATGTACAGGTGTATTTTGTTGCAAGTGTCTGATATTTATTTACTGATTTAATATAGGCAAATGTTTAATGCAGTCAAGTTGTTACATTTTGGGTTTAAATACACTTGTATTAATTGGTATTGCTTCAAAGAGTACAAAATGTTATCTGTACAAATACCAAAAAAGCAACATTTTTCATAGGACTACCTATAGACAGCTGCTGAGTATACTTGTAGACGTATACTCAGCAGCTGTAAATGTCACATTTTAGTATTTGACACATAATGTTAGACACCAGCCTGACAAATATCTATTTTTAAATATCAAAAATATTACTTCCTAAGTGTAATGCTCAGCTGCATCTCAACAGCCGTACCTTGTTTGCTCAAACTCTCAGTAAGCAAGAATTAATTAAAGTAAAAATGTCTAGGGTGCATGTTAGAAAGGATCGGCAGCCCTGTACTAAATGCCAGTGTCATCTGGAGGTCACAGGACTCTGTAATCACTGCTTTTCTCCTGTTCTGTGGCTGCTTGTGCTTGCAATACTAACATCATTCACAATGTCGTAAATGGTTAAAATTGATTAATCCGTTGTGAAACAAGTACAGTAGAAAGTTTGTGTTGTGCAAGTACAGCCCTGAAATAAAAATAAGTAATTTAATAAGGACATTAGAGACGCAATTTAAAGTCAAAACCAATTTCAGTGTCTTCACATACAGTAGTGTGCAAAACTCTTGAGCTTCCCCCCAATTTTTATCGATTTTGTTTCCAAGGAGACAAAGTTTTGTAATTTTTTTTTAAAGTGGTCTTGACCAGCAGTTCTCCAGAGTTTATGGGCTTTGTGGGCTGTATTTCAGTTAGTGGTGTTAGGGATCTTTTCAAAATAGATTTAATTATCAATGCAAAAACTATGGTAATGGCTTCATTTTTCAGCTTGAAAATGATCCCAAACACACTGCCAGAGCAGTAAAAGCATAAGCATGGATAGAAAAACACAGCTGAAGACTATTGGTCAAGGACCTCGACATTATTGAAGGAGTGTGGGATTGTCTTAACAGAGAACAGAATAAAAGGCAGCAAAGATCCAAAGAAACTGGAGAACTATTCCTGAAGGCTACTTAAAGAAATTACAAAGAAGCTCAACTAAAGCTGTGCAAAAGAATAAAGGTGAAAACACTAACTTTTAATGTTCACTTATATATGTTATTTCCATGTGTGTCTGCACATGTTTCCATAAATCCTTGCATTCATTTCCCCATTCGCCAATGAAAATATAAAGAAATGAACAATGGGTAAAGACTCTTGCATATTACTGATAAACCCACCAAACCTGATGCTGGAAGACTGCTTGATACTCAATCATCCAGGTAAGTAAATCCCAGAAAGCTGATTGTGTTCATCTGAACGTAGCACTTTCAGTGGGAGAAACGTTTCGTCATTCATTCAAGTGACTTCTTCGGTCTCTTTTCTCCCATAATCAACTTTTTGGGATTGCTTGATAGTAATCATTTTTTTAAGAATAATGTAAACGCTAGAACACGAAACAGAGTAACTATAATGGTTAGCTAATTTTATACTTATGAATTGGACACATTTAAAGGAAACTTTTTAGGTAATGTTACATTACACGTCATGTGTGGGCACTGACCTGGGGCTTTTTCCTCCTGCACAGGAATCTTCCAGACCAATGGGAGTAAAGACAGCAGCAGAGTGAGCAGTTCCTCGCGACAGGTCAGCTCCTGAGAGGGCAGCAAAGCACACTGAGTTTACCTAGAAAGCCTCTCTTTGCTTTTCCCTGTGGTCACACTCCAATGTCACACCAAGACACACCCACCACACTTGGTTTCCACTACTTTCAACAGTTAGAATGAATAGATTATTGCCAGACACAATAATCTGCCTTGCATCTAAATTTAACAAACTTAAAAAACTTCCTTCAGCTGGAAATAACGCATTTATTTTTTTATATGCACTTTTATTGAATTAGTTATTTAATCTCCAATGCAAGCGCGTCGAGGAGCAATGTAGCAGCTACATGACAGACTTACTTCTGAGACCTCTGGGAGCTCATGTCTATCCAGGGGATTCCTCCTCCAGGTGTTAATTAAAAATGATAAACCTACTCTTTCATGTGTGAATTAAACAGCTTTCTGATTTAGCAAAAACATACAGGATGTTTAGTTTATAGCGCACGCCGACTTAGACTGCATTAAAAAAAAAAGAAAAAGTGCAATCCATTTCATTCCAGGATCATTTTGAGCATTTCAAAGTATTATATTCAGCTACTACTTTTTACAAATATGCATCTCCATTTATTGCAAAAGGTACATTTTGGATAATGAAGGGAGAAAATAAGCTGTTCTTTTCTTAACGATTCATAATAGAAGAGTATGAACACAACACCAAACACCTTTGCTGTGGAAATGCCCAAAGGAGAGTAATAATAGCATCCTTGGCAGAGGATGAAGTCCCACTCCTTCTGTGTTTCTAATTGGTGCTTCTCTTAGGTTTTTTCTGGTCCAGGGGTAAGTGAACATTATAGCCACAACTGTTTTCGGTTCTTTTTTGTCTCAAGTGTACTTGTTATTGAAATGTGAATACAGGGTAAGAGATATGGCCAACGTGCCTATTTGCCTTGGCTCAAAACGTCGGTGCTCCAGCGCAACCTTTGATGGTTCTGTTCTTTAGGACATCTCCAA
This sequence comes from Haplochromis burtoni, assembly GCF_018398535.1. Taxonomy (NCBI): domain Eukaryota; kingdom Metazoa; phylum Chordata; class Actinopteri; order Cichliformes; family Cichlidae; genus Haplochromis; species Haplochromis burtoni. Next base: position 142,893 of record NW_024582860.1, on the reverse strand, counting down.
TGGGTGTGTCAACGTTAACTGTTTGCAGACAGAAATGACTCACACCGACATTCAGTAAGTAAATGCAAGTCACATATCCAGTAGTATCTTCACTAGATATTCTGTTAGTATTACTCTGGAATTTTTCAAATACTTTTACTACCATTTATTGATGACTTCTGTAATACATTTTTTATGTAGTAATCATTTGAAAGGTAAACCATTAAGGTGAAATCAAAGAGCCAACACAAGCCTGACGCTTAACACATCAACACACAACCTTAACAAATTTAAAAGGGAACAAAAAATAATTTAATAAAACCCTCAAATCAATAGGATGTTACATGGTTGACTACTAATCTGCTAATCTGCTAATGTAAAGACTAATAACACTTCTACTGTTAAAGAGAATTTTACAGAGTAGATCTGAATCATCTAAACCAACAGAGTGAAGGTGACACAGTCTGGGAGGACATAACAACCGTGTGGAATAAACACTACTCAAAATACATTTTCTCACACACTAGGTCTATGATTTAAAACCTGATTTGTTTGAAAAGTTTAAGTTCTTCATAATGTGTCTCTGAAGGCTTTATTCCACTTGGGATGCTGCTGATGCACACAGCTGCACATGGATGCTTTACACTGAAGGCTTGGACAAAAATAGAAAATTTACTTTAAATTAGCTAAAAGATATGAATAACATGAGGCAGTGGGGACACTGACAAACAGTTCTTTTTTTTCAAGAAAACACTTGATATAGACAGGTCATTTTTCCCGAAATCTTTTTCTCACACAAACTATCAAGGGGAAGCGCTCCAGCAGTCATGTGAAAGCTGCAAAAACCAACCATAAATAAACAAATAAACAAATGAAAAATCTCCTAAACTCTTTCTTGACACAAAAAACACTCACAGACCAAATCAATATATAAGAAACACACAGTGCGCTCCAGTGTGAGCTCCAAGGTAAAGTTGAAGACTGGTACACAAGTGTGTAGGCAGAAAAAACCCTGCACTCTGTCATAGCCTGGTGCCAGTTTACAGAGGAAACAAAAACTGTGTCTAAAAGAGGCACATCCTATTTAACAGGAGCACCACAAAAAAGGCCTCAACTTACCCTCATAGACAGTGGGTAGGAAACTTTGGCCTTCATTTATTTCTATGTACTAATATTGTTCAGACCACATCACAAAGAATTTTTGAGGAATTGTCTTTTATGATCTATTATAAAAATGCACACACACACACACACACAGTCTAGCTATCTTTGTGAGGACCAAAATCTGCATTCTACTATACTTACCATCACTTGTGAGGACACACAAACGGGTTCTCACAAATTTGATGGTATTTAAAGGCATTTTGAGGCTCAAAATGTGGTTTTAGTGTCAGGGTTACAATTAGGTTATGTTTAGGTTCAGGGTTAGGCATTCATTTTTAATGGTTAGGGTAAGCAGCTAGGGAAAGCATGATGTCAATCAAGGTCCTCACTATGATAGCTGAATGGGTGTGTGTGTGTGTGTGTGTGTGTGTGTGTGTGTGTGTGTGTGTGTGTGTGTGTGTGTGTGTGTGTGTGTGTGTATTTTTAAGTGCAACTCATATATTCTATAAAGACTTGCATCAATAATTTGCATATAGCAGAAGCAGAAAGACCGTCTCTCAGCAATCATTCATGTCATCAACAGCGTGTGGGCATCGCCAGTTTCCTCTTATGATAAAACCGTCTTGTAAGTTGTGCAAACACCAGAAGCAGATGTATTGTAGGAGCCTAAATTGCCTTTGAACAAACAGAAAATACTGGCTCTGTGGTAGTAAAAGAATTGGCTATAATGCCTGGAAGTCCCCTAATGTGAATAAAGGTTCTAGAAGCATAGAAAAGCAGTCAATTCAATCCAACGTTATTTATATATCACCAAATCACAACAGTAGTCACCTCCAGGCACTTAAAAAAAAAAAGCATAGAGAAAGTTACTGACAACCATCAAACTCCAGGAAATTTTCAAATATACAGCATGCTCAACTAAATCCCATCTTGTTCACTCTTAAAATGTTATCGCGTCTTATAAATGCATAATGGTCATTAAATATCTCCATTCTCTCATTTCTGTCATGTGCTTTAACTATATTGCATCTCTCTACTGCAAAGTCTATCTGCAGTTTCTCCTTGATCAAGAGATTAGATGCTGCAAGAGGCGGCAAGTGAAGAGAAATTTGAATCTGATACGCTGGTGTTGGCAAAGCTGCATAAATGATAAATGTTTGTGGGTTCTCTGTAACTACAGCACAGAAAGGTTAACTTTTTGGGGAATTAAATACATAATGGATTTTTTTTTCTATAATCAAAGTCAGGATGGGTGCACTTGACTTCTCCTTACCTGGTCAATGATCGAGTCCAGGGTACTGAGCAGCAGGAAGCCTCGTCCCCTGACCAGGTACTCGCCCAGAGCCACCATGTGACTTTCCTCCTCATCTTCCTCCCGTGCCTCCGATCTCTGGGCTACCGCACTGCAGAGCTGATGCACATCAGTCAAGAACTCCCGTGCCAGTGTGTTACTGGCCCCACTCATGTCTGAGCTACAACAGAAGACAAACACATCAAAACACTCATAAATATTTCGGATTGTAGCATTATAATACTGAAAAACTCTGGTTTCCTTCTTCACAAGCATTAGTGGACAAACAGTAAAAATACACCTTGCTATTAGTGTGTTTATAACTTAACTCGCTCAGACGAACGATAGTAAATTTCTCTCAAGTAAAAGAAAACACATGAATCACGTGAATATCTGATTTTAGCAAAAGCACTCACTTACCTCTAAAAAAGGACAAAAAACACTCCAAAAACAAACAAACAAATAATCCTTTTGCCATAATATGTTGAGATGGCTGTGAAGCTCTAACTAATGAGACAAAACAAGGATGTAATCACATTAGTTCAGCCTTTGTTTTGTAAAACTGCATTCCCTTTACAATCCACTGGTGACGTCAGATCTACGACACAAAACCATGGGATGAATGAAAAACCGCCAAACCCAACCCCCCTGAAACAGCCAGACTATACAAGGCATTGTATAAATGAGCAAAACAAATCAATGCTCCAATTACGCTCATTATGATCAAACATGAAACTGTTGATTCATACTGATACCAAATCAAACAGGAAACTGCGCTTTTTCTACTAAGAAAGCCATTTAGAGCGGCTCCAGGCTTGTATGTGCATGCCTGCCGCAACCACGTGCACCATAAGCTGTAAACCACACACCTCCTTCAATCACCGTTTCAGAACAATTTCTGTAACACAGCACAACGCGAATTCAAGACACGGCCTCAGGACTGAGACATGATTAATTCCATCAGACAGATCCAATAACTCAGTGTTCACACTTGGATGTTTACATTTCACCTCTAATCCAAACCTGCGTACAATACAATAATCTACACACAGGAGGGCTTGGTTAATAAAATCTTCAACATGTACTTAATTTAAAAGAATAAAAAACACCCATTTCTGACACAAACCTCTGCAACACGCACAGTCCTTCTTATCTTACCAAATGTTGCTGGGCCAAATAGTTTCCTTCCAGTCATCTTTTGTGTGCTGAAAGCTTGACTGCAGCTCTGCTGGCTGTATCTGCATGCCATCTCACATGACCACTGACTGAATTTTCTGTTCTGCAGCACAAATTCCATTAAATTGGAATTTCAAATGGAAGCTTTCCAGATTCGCAGCAGATCAGCGTATCACATGAAAGCATGTGATGTCACATGGCGATGGGAGTGGCCCTCTGAGCTGATCAGCCTCCAGTGCCCCGTACGAGACCTCAACCATCATTCATTGTAACTGCCTTTGTATCCTCCACTACAACAGCTGAGAGTTTTTCTTTAATGCACACAGAGCCCTGCAGAGGATACGCAGAGAAGGTGCCATAAGGGAAACTTTACACACACAAAAAAAAAAGATATTTCTCAAACTTTTTGCTGCTTTCATCTTTACAAATTAACCTTGCACGGTGATGAATTTGAAATGCAAATTTTAATTAAATTTTTCCCCAACTATTTCTAATTATACTTTTCCAATCAGTAAACACCATTTCCGTAAGATATTAAGTGTAAAAAACATGTTTATTTTTTAATTTATTGCAGTTCCAATATTGGCTTTAATTAAGGCCATGAGGTTTACACAATAAATAAATATTAAAAAACAAAAAAATAGCACTGTCGGAAAGAGGAGTGGGCTGCAGATATTCACTGCCGGCTAGACTCAGAAAAAGATAAGGTCACAAGAAGAAAGTAGATGAAGTGAACAGGCTAAAGAAAATAGAAAAGAGAGCGGCACATTTTAGAAAATCCAGCTGCAACACCTGGTTTTGTGAGCCAGGTCTAAAATTTTGCCTTTGTATAGATCTGCCTCTGCTTACAGAAGCTTTCTAACTGTCTCTGAGGACGCTTAACCTTTCTCAAGAAGCCTTCGCTACCATTTTGACTCTGAACATTTGAGGTTGCCCACATTGAGCTGCTTTTATTTTCCCTTCCTTTAATTTTCAAACGCTTTCAATAACTTGTAAACACGTTGGGATTTCAACCTGAAATTCTAGAGACTTCCAGAAGTCTGATGTAATAAAGCAAATTGTGCTTCACTAATAGGTGGCACCACAACCTGAAAGCATTTTTATCTCATAACTGGCTGCATGAAATTTGGCTTGCATAATGCAGTTGCAACAAATCTAAATTTTTATAAATCTCAAATTGAACCTTTGGTACATGACTAAATATATCAGCTCGTTGACTAAATTTGCTGAATTTGCCAAAAATTGTTTCACAGTTACCTAATTCAAGCCACTCAATTTGCCAAACAACCTTTGGATCTCACATTTTTCAAACACGTCTTACTGTAATTAGTAGTGTGTGTACAGCATTTTTCATTTCCCTTAATATTTGAACAAAGTTCAAAGCACAGAATATTTTTTAAAAGAAGTAGATAAATTGGTGTACAGTGTTTCAGAAAAATACTACACCACCACCCAGTGTAAGGTTTACGCCACAGTTCCCCTAAATTAAAGGTACAGTACTGGTAAAACAGTACTGACAATATCATTTTGTTATGTTTCTGGTTGTGTATTACTATTAATTACTGTTTTTAATCCTTGAATTTTCAAATTGACCGTTTAAAACAAAACAAAACAAATTTGGGATGTTTGATAGAGGTGGGAATCACCATACATCCCACGATACGATATTATCACAATACTTAATGCACGATACGATATTATTGCAATTTTTAAAAATATTTTGCGATATTCAGATTCTGTACATAAAGGTAAACTTTATCAATATTCATTTTATCTAATATCAAAGTCTCACACTCAGTCTTTCTCTCATTTCAGTCAGTTTTATTGTTGACAAACTGAACGGTTTGTATTACAGTCTAGTCCAACTTAACTGAATGCAACCATCTGGTACAATTATAGCTATTCTGAACTATGCAATTTATGAAAACTATGCAGCCCCTTCAGCAACTGAAGAATTTGAAAGTAAATTAAAACAAAATATAATTTTACATTAAATAAAAAAGTTTTAAACTTAATTAAAATAAAACATGTCTTAAATTAAAATAAGTAAACTGTCATGTTTATTGCTGCCAAAAAAAAAGTTAAACACATTTGGACAGTGAAGGAATGTCAGGATTCTTGCTCAGAAAAAGGATCAACATGCTCTGAAGTCAGAGCACAAAAACTTTTTTGTAACAAAATATCGATTTCTGCTGTCCCTGTATCGATACATTATTAGCAAACAAAATATCACGATACTACACAGTATCGATTTTTTCCCCCACCCCTAATATTAGCTAGACACATTAATCTCGACAGAACATTTTCTTTTACTGGCTGAATTTTATGCTTGATTAATTTCTGAGAAATCCAGTGCCCGACTCAAATTTGGGTATAAAAATGTGAATTTGCTTTATTATTTGCCTAATAAACAATGTAAATTTGAAGCTTTAAACAAGTGTTTGGCAGGTTGCTAAAATATTTCTTTTTTATGACAGTTGGTCTAACAAATTCTTGAAAAAACTGCATGCACCATTTTCTTCCACTGTTATTAGAGATCAAAAATGCTAACAGCTCAAAATCATCACCATGATCAATGTGACAGCTCTGCAAATACACCATCAGTTTACAGCCACCATGTTTAAGAGAGTTTAGCGACAGCTCAGAAAGTTCTTTGTCGTCAATATCTGATCCGATTCACCTGCTTTGTCCTGCTACCACGAGACCTTAAATCGAAATTCAGTACTTCAAAACGATTTCCATGAAAGCTTCCCACTCCAGATGTCAAATTTTAGGTTTACCCCCAGGCCAAAAACTGTGACGTTCTTCACTCAAACCCAGTTATCATTATAGTGGATGCTTTGTTCAGCTTTGTCATTTGAGTCATGCATTGGATAATATTCAAATACAGCTCCCCTCATCTATGAATAAAAACCTCAGTGTCATTGAAAGGATTCCTGTGTGGCATGCACTGTTAACAGACTGTCAGCACTGTTTATCTCCTGCATCTGTAGTTCTGGTTCTACTACAAACAACATGAGATTAGATAATTAATGCAAATTTAATGCAAAAAAAAAATGTGTAATGAATTTAAATCTGTCAATTAAGACTTAAGTGAGTTTTCATGGCTGCTTGTAAACAACAACCGGGACAGTGGACTCCGGGCTTATATGTTTGACAAAGATTTACACAGAAAACAACAGAAGTCAGTACATCCAGAGTAGTATTACACACTTCATTACTCTATTGTCCAGTTTTCTGGATTTTTAATGGCACATTAAATCCTCTTCGGTGAGGAGGGTCTAAGCATTGCACAGATTTTTGAACAGATGCCCCGCTATCTTTAAGGCACTGTTTTTTTTGTGAGGGTTGTTTTGCGCAATCGTTCTCGTTTGTATTCTCCATAGGCATTCTACTGGATCAGGTAACATAGTAAGGTCTTCCATTTTTATCTTGTTTAGAAGCTCTGTGATTTTATCATTGTTATCATTGTGTTCCCTTTTCAGAAGACTAGGAGTCACCTTGTCATCCAGCACCACAGGCATTCGTGGTGTCGTCTCAACAGCACTTAGTGATGTGGCCACTTCACTAACAGGAGTATGCTAGCCTGTCTAAAACACGCTGGACTCCTTCTGACTGAACAAATAATTTTTGGTAATAGTACCGAAGCGCTTCCTGAAATTCAACCTGATTCAATTTAACGTGAACAAAAAAAAAAAAAAAAGAGCACCACATTTTAATCAGAGTACAGCATGAAGTCAATTAATCTTCTGGGATATTGATCTGATCAGTTCAGTAGTAGACAAGGTTGTTAATCAGTTTCTACTTTGGTGTTAATCAAATTAACAACAGGTGCACTAGAGGGGCAACAGTGAGACAAGCCCCAAAACAGGAATAGTTTTACACGTGGAAGACACGGACATTTTTCACTGTTTTTTTCACTAGGTTTGCATTTGGCTAGGGTCAGAGTCACTACTGGTAGCACGAGGGGATACAGGGACCCTACAGAGTTGCACAGGTAGTTCAACTCCTCCAGGAAGGCGGGGACATGCGCCATTGCTAGGAGGTTTCCTGTCTCTCCCAGCACAGTCTCAAGAACATGGAGGAGATTCCAGGAAACAGACAGTTAGTCAAGGAGAGCTGGAAATTGCTGTAAAAGGTCCTTAACTAATCAACAGGACCGATATCTGCTCCTTTGTTCAAAGAAGAACAAGATGAGCACTGCCAGAGCTACAAATGACTCACTGGGGATGGTCTGAGGGCGTGATGTCCTCTAGAGGGCCCTGTGCTCACTGCCTGTCACCGTGGAGCAGATTAGCATTTGCTGTAGAAAACCAGAATTGGCAGGTCCACCACTGGAGCCCTGTGCTTTTCACAGATGAGAACAGGTGCACGACCAGTTTGGTGGTTACCCAGTCCATATCAATATAGATATCCAGCATGATTTCTTTTTGAGATCTGATGTGTTTTTAAAAGAGCTCCTTTAATTTTTTTTTTAAGCAGGGTATACCCATAGAAATCAGGGAACTCCAATGCACTCTAGTTTAGTAAATTAGTTTTAATAGAAGTTGAAATGTTTTCATTGACCTAAAGGAGCACCTATATATCTTAGGTTAACCACGCAGCTAGAATACATTCATTTCTTGACCATTATCAATACAGACTGACACTGTAATCTTGTCTGTCTGATCACTATCCAAGTCACAGAAATCCAGACCATCACCGATACTCCTGTGACATCTTTTTCATATTTAGACCGTGAACATTGTCACTGTGATTGGAGGATTAGCGGTACTATGGTCACTAATCTTCCTGTATCATTTCAGAACTTTGTAAAGGCTTACAGTCAAATTTTTCAATTCCTCTCTCAGTTCTAGTTTTGCAACAAAAAAAAGAAACAACACTTCTACTCACGTTTGCTCAAACAATTTCAAGTAAAAGGAGTTTATTTCAAAATGCAGTCCAAGTGTTTTCCTTGAATTTCTTTTTTAAACTATATGTATACTGGATGTTGCCTCTTCAAATAATCCCAACAAACATGTTTTTTTTTGTTTTTTTTTAAAGATTTGGCACAACTCTTTGTTCACATGTAAGCATGTAGGCAGTATAGGTATTACTTTAATCTGTGATCATGCTCCTCTAACAATATTACTTATAAACGTGTAAGCGTCTGATGGTTTAAAACAAACCACAGTAACAGCACACAAGTAAAAATCTACAACCTAGTCCAATGTAAGAAGCTCTACAGCATGAGGTCTTGTTTCTACAACATCTGTTAGCCAACTGCTTCATTTTCACATAAAAAAAGCTCTGTTAATTAAGCAAATTAGTGTTCAGTAATTGATCTCACAGAGCAAAACATCAAAACGCCTCAAGCTCGTCTTTACACAAGGACATTATTTTTGGTATTTTAACAATGATTTTTCAGCTGAAGGAACATGTGGATTGCAAATGCTAATGCATCCACTTAATTCTAGGCAGACTGCGTGTGTGTGTGTGTGTGTGTGTGTGTGAGAGACCGACTTACCCACACTCAACAGAATACAAACAAGAGGTACTCGAGGTTCCTAAAGTCCCACAATTTTCCTCATCAGTATGTAAATCTATGCAGTAAGGTACTCCAAACGCTAATGCACCATGATTACATAATTCCTCAAACCTCTACTATAGAGGCAGGACATAAAAGGATATAAATGTGTCATTTCTGCCGTTCTTTTGCCAAAACAGAGAAAAAGAGGACTAAAATAACTGCACTTCCTGCATGTTTGCAGGCACTGCATCCAATCTATGACACACTGGTTCCATTGTATTATTGTAGGGCCTTTACGTTAAAATATAAAGCGCCTTGTGGTGACCGCTGTTGGGATTGGGCGCTATATTAATAAAACTGAACTGAATTGAATATATACATTAAGTTGCATGTGGCCTCGTTTATTCTCTTAAATTTGATTGATTGATTTTGACAACATAGTTTGAGACACAACTATAGTGATTGTATTATTAGCCTACAATAATGCTAATAAATATGTCTTTATGATTCCACTGTTGCACCAGATTTTCGAAAGCTCATTTCATGCATAGGCTTTATCCCGGCAAAGTGACACAAATGTCTTATAATGAGGTGTTAAGACACTGACAGAGTGATGAGACCTTACCAGAATTTCAGTGCATCTTTGCTGCTGTGCTTGCAGTGGTGCTGCACGTAGTGGAAGAGACAAAGGAAATTCTCCAGACTCTGAAGGCTGACCTGATAACACACACAGAGACACACAAATGAGACACAAGAGTAGCAACATAAATTAAACCCAGGTTATTATGTACATGTGCTAAAACAAAGAGGACCTGAAAGCATTTTCTTTTAAAGTGACAGCTACTGTAACATTTTTAGGTTTTACAATCATTCGAAATGGTAGCAGAGTCCATTCAATAGTGATGTAAAAGCCTCCAATGTCATTATGTGAGCGTATTGCTCCAATATAGATTTTTCAGGTCAGATAAAGTGCTGGGAGCCAGTATATTTTCTCTCTCCTCTCTAACCTCCTACTATAAAAGCACCGATTTAAAACACATTCAAAGAGAAAAATAAGTTACCAAAATTACAAGTCCTGTAGTTATAATATTTCTGATGCCATTTTGATGAAAATAACCACATTTTCTTTTAGCATCTTTCTAATATAATCTTTGCCCCAACTCCATAAACTTATTAGCAAAGTGAAAAATTAACACTTTGAACAAAAAGTCTGCCCTACTGGAGAGCACTATGAAAGTTCACAATTAACAATATTAGCAATAAAAGTAGTAAGCTTAATAGTACTGAGGCATCTATCAGTGTAGGGAAACAAAGACCATATAATGATGAATCTGTTTTGTCACAGTGCAGCGGTCAGAGCCTGACCGCCAAGCACAAATCTGTCATTAGAGTTGGAAGGCAACAGGAACTTTCTTACCGGTAAGACATGCCATCTGACCACTTTTAACTGCATTACTTTTCTAGGATAGTGTGTTAATACCTTGCCAACAGACGGGTGAACCACTAAGCCAGCATACTGCTGTCTCCTATGCTACACAGGAGCTAGCTTTACGCCTCCGCTAATCTGATACCGCTGACTGGATTCATTCGGGCAACACTGATCCCTGACTGATGCGGCTGCCCCGAGTGTCTGGGTCACAAAGCCAAAGAACAGACACCACATACTACATTACACAACAAGATCTACAAGCTTAGGGTGATCCCTACACTGCTTTTTGGAAGGTATGGTTATTAAATGACAATCCCCACAGCTGGTCCATTAAAAATAATATAAAGATGCATTTAAATCCTTCAAATAAAAGATAAATCACATGCATGGAATATATTGATTCAAGTAAATTTTTTAAAGTACATGTCAATATATCCTGTGGAGGTTTGGACTACAACACCTGCAGCAGCAATGTTTTCAAAAGTGGGTCCATATTTGTTTGTATAGTGCATGCACATGGCACAAGCATGAAAGTAAACATTACTGGCAAAAGCTTCCTGTTATTTCATTAAAACACTGAAGAAATTAAATTAAAATTAAATTTTAAGATTTTATGTGGAAAGAAACAGAATCAACATAGACCTGAAGGAAAAACTGCGCATTTTGGAAAGAAAAGGCAGAAAATAAGCACACTTGTTTTTGATTTGTCTTCATTTTTGTCACGAGCCCAGTATTAGCCCTTAAATCCCCCAACCCCATCAAAACAACGATAGTTTGAAAAGATCTTTATCTTTGGATAAAAGATTATGTCAAGCACCTTGAACAGATTCATTGCAAAACAGTCTTTTATCATTACACAACTTACAGTACGACATGACAAAACAATAAAGCCAAGTGATGTAAAGCATCACTTTAACAAGTAAACTTGGCGACAGTTAGAGTGAAAGTGTGATTTTCTCACACGCTATGATCGAAACACAACGGGGGAAAAGTTTCACATCGGTTATTCAGGTGCTGAAGTTCTATTACACCTCAGCTTTTGACGCCAAGCATCACGTTTAGCACAAGGACTGAGGCTATTTTCTGGCATCACTGCTCTGCTACCCTACATTTAGGCGAGAAGTCAACTTCCTTCCTGTGTCATAACTGTCAAAAGGAGGTTATTTACTCTGTTAGCTTATGTATGGTATGAAACAGATTTTACATGTGTGTCATATGGTCAAAAGCATGTAGACATTTAAGGCAGGTGTCTTATACTGTGAGGTACCAGATGATGAAGGTGCAAAGTTGACCACACTCACCAGGGTCAGGGAGGGTCAGGGAGGGTGATACTTCAACACCTGAGGCAACAACCCACCTAAGCACTGATGTGATGGGTGGATGGGGGAGGGGTCACTGCACATCAGGGGGCTGGACAACATCATACAGAGCAGACGGGAAAGGGAAGAAAAAGAAATGCATGGAGCATGAGAGAGACAGGAAAGGACAAGGGGGGGAAAAACATGAGAGTGGACAAGAGCGTAAAGGTGAAAGAAATAAATGCAGCAACAGATGAGAGCAAAGATAAACAGAGGAGGTGACTGGCAGGAGATCAAAGCTTCAAGCTCGCAAAAACTGTTATTAGTTTGATAAATAAGCCCTGAAGCAATGCTGGAGCTGTGCACGCCGTCTATTAAATTAATCTTCCGAAATGAGGATCTAAAATGACTGTGTTTGTCCTCGTGTTATCTTGTGTACCTGTGTTCTGGTTGTATTCCTCATATGGGAAAGGGAAACTGAATGGTTCGAGATAACATGCAATTTCCCAGCAAAGGTTTGTTTTTTCCTCCGAGGCTCTAATCCAATATTACAATGCACTCAGCACCAAGCAGCCAGCGTGATTTGATAATGGAGAGACTGCCAATAGCGATTAATGCAGCTTAGAAGGGAAATCAGCAGTTCACAAAGCTCACTGAACACATCTCTGTAAACAAAAGGAAAGTTCTGACCTTTCCTCTGCACCGACTTCTTTATTCGCTCATTTGTCATGTAGACGTGGGCAGGCTATCCAGGTCGGTTGACACTTGCCGCTACAGATTTCCATTACTATCGCTTATTTAAGGTGTTACTTTCTGTTTTATAGCTTGCGACAGTAGAATACATTAACATAATTTAACCACAGGTAACTTTGGTTATGTCGACCTTTCCTTTCATCTTCTCTCGTGGACTGCCACTGCACACGTGTAAGATTAATTTGCTTAAAGTAACACACATTTAAGTAAAAATAACAGATTCAAATCAGACTTCCCTTCTCTACTACATGGGAGGTATACATGATTCCAGCTGAGACTCTGACTTTCCATAATTGCTTTGATACAGTTGCTGTGACTTGTGTCTTTATCCAATTGGTGATCATGGGAGACCTAGTCATGGGAGTGTGATGGGTGAGTCACCCATGCTTGTACAGACTTTTCCTCTCAAGCTCTGCTTGGATAATTGGGCAGTCTACAACTTGACAGAGGCGCGGAAAGCGATGTGATCCTGTCCTCATGAGAGAGGACGTGTAGCGTTAGTTATGCAATCTTGTTTTTTTTTTTAGTTTGAGATCTCAGCTGATTTAATTTGACATTTGGGTGATGAGCATCATGAGAAGCCCCTAACGTTACACATTTCCGCTATGAGTCAGAGAGCAGAATCCTTTCACACAAGATCATAAATAACATAATAAAATGCTCCCCCAACCCCGTCCAATGAGACACAGGCAAAATATCAGGTAGCCACAATTTAAAAAAAAAAAAAAAAAAAAAGGTAGCATGTCGGTGTTTTTGCTACTCTCAGATCTTCGCTGTCACAAACAGTGACCTTTGTTTGAGCATAGCCACTGTGCAGGAAATGAAAATGTGTTACTGTCTGCTTCATTGTTTTCATTACAGGGAAATAGCACGCAAGCTGGTGTTAAGTCAAAATTACAAACCAAGCAACCTGCTCTGGCCTTTCTCTTCCCCTGTGGCCTGAGACACTGTGTTTTTTGAGGAGGAATCTGACTTAATAACAAGCCACCGGGTGGAAAAAGCTGAGGCATAGCAATGGCTGGGATCTGACTCAACCCCAAACCAGAGAGATGAATAATTCATCCATTCAGCCAGTGGTTTGGAACAGCCCCGGAGACCAGAGCGAGCAGGAGTCAGGCTGAAGCTAAAGGGCAGAACAATGAAAGCAGATGTGAAACAAGTGTATGGTCAGTCAGCAAGCCCAACAAAGCAACTTCACTAAAATTGCGATGATAAACAATGCCAACAGCAGCCTGTCAAAGTGTGATGATCACAAGACAGCATGATCAGATCCGGCATGATCTGTAGCACTTGAATTAAAATTCAGTGGTGAATCACTAAACAGTGAAGTATCGGCAAATCACTGAGGATCAAATGATTTATCTACTGTGTTGACAGATGTTAGAAATGAGTAATCCTAAAACTTCTATTGTTTATTCAGCACTGAAGGACAGAAATGGTGCACTGGAAAAAGCATTTTGTTAGATAAACTTGTTCAACTGCTCATTAAAGTAAATCCTCCAATCACGTCATCAGCTCAATGAATTCAGGCATGCAGATGTGGTGAAGATGAGCTGCTGGAGATTAAACTGGGCATCAGAATGGGGAAGAAAGGAGATTTCAGTTACTTTGATCACAACATGAGTGTCTGTGCTAGACATGCCCATTTAAATATTTCAGAAACTGCTGAGCTACCGAGATTTTACCACACAACCACAAAAACAGAAAATATCCAGTGAGCAGCAATTCTCTTTGCAAAAAATGCCTCGTTGATTCCTGAAGTCAGAGGAAAACTCCCAGACTGCTTTGAGCTGACAGAAAGGCAACAGCTACTCAAATAACCATTCCTTACAACTGAAGTATGCAGAAGAGCATCTCTTAATGCACAGCACATCAAATCTAGCTGCAGACGGGCTAAAACAGCAGAAGACCACACTGCCATTCCTGTCAGCTAAGAATGGGAAACTGAGGTTATAAAATCCCACAGACTCATCAAAATTTGAAAAACAGTGTCCCAGCTGATGAGTGTCGATTTCTGCTTTTGCATGGTAGTGTTAAAATTTGGCATAAACAGAGCACAAATCCATCCTGTCTTGTATCGACAGCTACATGTGGTCAGTCCGTTAGTGTCAACTAGCCATCTTTTAAACACCGCAGTGTTGCTGCTGATCTTTTTCACCACAGTTTACCCATCTTCTGATGGCTGTTTCCAGAAAGATAACGTGCCATGTCACAAAGCTCAAATCACCTAAAACTGGTTTCTTCACAATAGGTTCTTTGAAGTCAAATGGCCTCCATAGTGGAACGGGAGATTTGCATCATGCATGTGCAAACCTACAGCAGCTACGTGATGCCACCACGTTGATATGGACTTAAATCTCAGCAAGTTACACAAAAAATAAAAGGTAGTTCTGAAGGTAAAAAGACATCCAATTCAGTATTAACAAGGCATAACAAATAAAGGGCCTATGAAAAAGTAAAATCAAGTTTTTAGGCGTTTCTCTAAATGTAATATTACTGTTACCGGTCTGTTTTGATGGGCTTGCAAAAAAGCTCTGGAGTGTCCTACTTCCATCAGTGACGCTGAAGATGCGTCTACATCTTGACTGAAGTCCACCTCTGCCTAATAAATTAATTCACTGGACCTCAGTGATCTGATTTATTTGTGGGATAAGTCTAAAACAAGAAAAAAGAAAAGACCTTGAAGTGGTCTCTAAATGCATTACATCTTATTGGTCCACGTGATTCTGACACATTAGGTATGACAGGACAACCTCCGAGAAGTTCCCCCACCACCCGAGGTTAGGAATTACTAACACTGAAAGCATAAAGATCGAGAACTCTCCAGCATAAACTTAGTGGTTGTCATTTTTCAGTTACTCACATAAATTTCAAAATCACTAATCTAAATTATGGTAAGAAAGAACTGAACACAAGAAAGAACTTCACCCTAAAATGAAAAGAAAACACTATAATTAATTATTTTTCCATTTTTACTGCTACAATTACATTTCCTGTACTGCTATGGGTTCAATTGTTTGCAAGACAAACAGCACAGCATAAGGTCTCAGTTAATACAATCACAGAAATAACATTGACAGCACAGCCTTTAACCAAAATATTCTAAAAATACGAGGATGGCACAGTTTTTTCCCCTCACTGTTCAGTCCTGACAAGCCAAATAACAAACACTGGGGATGAAAGTAAAGCAGCACTGCCATCTTTACTCTCCTTTTAGTATTCACCACATTTTTGCCTCATGCTTTGCTCGACAAGTTTAATCTTCTTTAGACAAGGATTCAGTGCTTTACCACAGCATGAATGAGATGCACAGAACAGAACTCGGAGAAGTAATAACAAGTGATGTGGGTGGAATGTGTGGCTGTCCTTATTTAAAACAAATAATTAATAAAAACAATTAAAACAAAACAAACATACCATTTTATCAGCTTTAAACAAAAGTATCTGCTGTCACATATTAATTGACACTGCACAGACAGTGTAATTAACACTACAGCCCATAATTTGTAAACTGCCAAAACCATAACTCACAAGATGTGTTCATCCACCGTGCAGGAAAAGACTGGTTATCCACATTTATGCAAAAAAGCTAAAGCCAAGCGGACCTTACATGAATTCAAGACCAACTGGTTCAGTTAATGGAATTTTAAGTAGTTCAGGAGTCATACAGAGCAAGCAAAGAGATCACTTAGCTGAACCCCCTTTGTGCCAAAAAGCAAGAAAAAGAGAAGTGCTACAAACACCTCACTTTGGTGTTTTGAAACATCCTGTTAGCTCATAATGAAACTTAACTATCAACAGGCAACCTGTTTTCTTGCCTGGCTCCTCGCCAGGCAGCCATTCTGCTAAATGGACTCTGCTCATCAAGATTCAGAGAGACTGGACTGAATGAAAAGTATCCTTTCGGATCCTTCGAAATATCCTCTTTGTAGCAGATCACACTAATTCAGTAGCTTTGGCTCCATTAGAATGAATGCATAGAAAAGCTTAATGTCAGTAATCCTGTTATACTGAAGCTATGATACATGCGCACGCCCTTGGTAAATACCACCAATTCAGCACAAGAAGTGGCTGTGGTTATGCCATATTGCTGTCATCTAAATGGTAATATAATGTGCAAACTAGGAGAAACTAAGTGACAAGGGGCAAAAAGAGGCAGCAGTATCAATCCAAACATTCTACTCTAACCAGTTTTGATTTTTTTTTAGTAACTGCCTATCTCAGCTGTCATAGGGTTTGAGATGGGGTGCACCCTGGACAGGTCACAGTTCCACTGTGAGGCTAAATCCTACAAAGAAGCAAGACATTTGTTGAGTGCATAACTCTGAGACACTAAAAGCTAACACCCACATTAAGAACGCTCAAGTTACCAGTGATAAGTATGCAAATTTCAGTGGCCACATCTAAGGTCTGACAAAGTCGTCCTTGTGGCATTTAAAATAAATAAATAAATAATATAAATCATAGAGAAATTGTATGTCTTTTGTCTTTGCAGCTTCATAAAAATCTGTGATTACGTGGAGCATAAACAACCTCGCATTGTCTGCTTTCTCAGAAGAGAGTGACGATCGAGCCACAAGAGGAAACAGAAAGAGGAACACATCGGTCAGGGTTAGCCCACCCAGCACTTATGTTAATGACCACGGTGATTGCGCTGTGAACAAATGATGGAAATACAGGGTGTGAAATTAGTCCTGAAACACCTTAAGAAGAAAAGCAGAGAGAGGCATGAATAAAAGATGATAAAAGTGAGGAGCTGCTGCAACACCGGTATATTTCACACCTTTTTTTGTGCTCTCTTATTGATTGCAGCAGGAGAAGCTGTGTTTTCCCTCCCCTCTTCTCTAGGTGTGATCACAGAAATGGATGCAGAGCAGCACAACAGAGGCTTGCTTCTGTCAGCGGTTGGACATTTCCCATGATCGCTTTGTTGTGTTTACCTGTAGTCTGACTGCCATGAAGAGAAGATGTCACTTTGGGTGAAAAGGATGGAAAGTAGACGCTCTTGCACTGACGGGGTTGGCGGAATGAGCTGCATCTGTGTGCTGCAGGCTCAATCAGGAGGGCAAGCTACAGGATCATAACACAGGACAGGACAGCTGTGCTCACCTAACCATCTCTCTACACACAGACTTGCATGGCGCTTTGATCACTGGGAAGCTGACAGGTGGAGGAGCGCACACAGTTGTCCCATGAGATTCGTCACAAGTGACAAAAGTTACCAGTAATAGAAAGGCTGAGCCTGTCTGGCACACTCCAAGTGTTGCAGCAACTGAGAAAAAGCCAGCACCATTCCTCCTGCTGATATCATAATGCAGACTAATGTGATTAACAAAGCAATGAAGCATTCTACACCAGCAAAGACATGATGACTATGGAGGAAGGAAGTCATTATTTCCAAGAGAGAATAAACCCTCAAGGCTTTCTAAACACTAATTAGCTTTAAAAATGATAGTAGGTCTGTCTTTAAAAGGACAAATCACACATGATTAATCAAAAGTAATGGGGTACATTATGAGTGAGTGTGCCTCTGTGTGCGCGCGAGTGTGTACTCTTAGATCCGCAGTCTGAACCTAATCCAAGTCTCGTGATCTGGATGCCATTCATTCCCTGACAGAAAGAGGGGGATGAAAGAGCTGCAGAGATCTGACAGTTTTCAGAACCGCTACCACATATGCACAGGATACAATGAGATAGAAAGCAAAGCACCTTTATGCAGCGCCAACAGTGAATAATCTGTGGTTTACACCTGCCTCCACCTCTGTGCAGTGACTTAATGCTGGGTCTACGCAGGCCTCTGGTGTGCACCAGCCAGATTTCTGGCCACTTAAGTGATATCTGGGGACCGCCAAGGTAAACCAGAGGGTTTAAGGTATATGCAAAAACACATTGGAAGTCATTTTCTTTGATAGTCAGTGACTCTTCCCCTTACCCACGTTTCATATGCACATGTATAATTCTGCACAAAATTCATACTGGAGCATTTTGCCTAAACGTGTTAGTGAACACTGACCTCAGCACAGCGAGGGCAAAAATGAGAAGCAAAGTATTTCTGGATAAGATTACCTTATTCATGAGTTTATCTAGGTTAAAAGCGTTCATATAGCACCTGTCACAGAACAAACTCTTGCTATTCAAGCGTAGAAAGCACACTAACTTCGTATCGACTCAGCCCTTTGAATGAAATCCTGGAGAGAACCGGTTTTGCAACTGTATCGTGATTGAAAACAAATAATTTGTCTCTATCAGAATAAACAAGATACATGGCTGTCTTCAGACCTTTTCCCAAGTACAATGACATCATCTTTTTTAAGGACCTGCTCCTGTAAAAAGTAAGCAGCACCACCACCCAAAGAATGATCTCTGACGTTACACTCCTGCCAGAAGCGCCATACCTGGAGATCGGCTCCTTGCAGTCTACAGTCCATATACTTTTCCCACGCATAGCACAGATCCGTCTCCTGTGGACTGGCCATATCGTCCACACTTCCAGATACAACACCAAGTCTGGTTGAAGAAGTTAGGAATCAGAAAGGTCTCCTCTGGGGTTCTTTCTCAATCCTCCAGGTGGCTGGAAGTGCCCCGGGATAACCCGAACGAAGCCCCAAATCTTCTTCGGAGTCTTTCATAGCATATTCACTGCATCGCTCTGCCACTTTTAAACTGGGCTTCTGCTGAAAAATACAAAGTCTGATGGGTTAGCAAAGAAGAATTAGCTGGCAATGCCGCATTCACTTTTGTCAACAAACGCAGATACACTAACAGTTTAAAAAAAACCCAACAAAAAACCCGCACCTGAACCATAAACTTCGCCCAAGCGAGTTTGACACGCTAGGGCATTACCAAAACAAAACGGACACTAGCCATACAGACAGCTAGCTAGCTAGGTATCTGACAGAACTGCGTGAAGTCTTTAGGCAGCAACACACATCCCATTTCCGGCGACAAATTGTGTTTTCAAAATAAATGCACCCACATTTATATTGCAGTAAAAGAACATCCATAATCCGAATCGCAAATAAACTGAAGATAAAATATCCAATTTGGATGCTTGCTGTATTCAGTCAGTATTAAACGCTTAAATTACACTCAAATGCAATTTGTATGTTTACATTTAAAATTTCGTTTCAAGTGTTTTATGGAAATTCAAATGCAGAGACATCTAGGTTTCATACTGAGATAAAAGAAATATATAAATTGCAAGTGGTAACTCTGTAATGTGGCTATTCCCCTCCTCGGAACTGGGCTTTACTTAAAATACATATACTTTACATCGCACGAACGAGTTAGATATATTTTGAAAGTTCATCTCCGTTAGCGTGTTTATAGTTGTGGCTAGCTTGACCGAAAAAGAAACAACCCAGCAGCTTCGGTAACTTTAAAAAAAATGTCCAAATAAATGCCATATTCTCCGGAGATACGCATTACCGACTGACTTTATGAGCGTTTTTTAACGAATAATGTAGCTATTCCGGAGTTCTTGGCTCTTTAGCCAGCAGCCGTGACGTTAGCGGCTCTGCTGATTGTTGCATCGCACCGTCCTGTGTACGGCAGCTGTCAAAACTGTATCACAGAGCGACCAACACATCTTCAAGAACATCCAAAACAAGCAGGTGCTATGGGTATAGCCACGTATCTCTTACATGTATGATATTTACCTGTAATAAGAAGAATTAATTTTATGACATACCTTCGTTTTCCCCCAAATTAACCCAGCTAAAGCTAGCATCCATCCAGCACTAAAGATAATGGGTCGTTAAGCCCTCAGCTCTGACTGCAAGACAACTCCCTCTACAATACAGCCCATTTAGTTGGCTGCGAAGAACCTCCTAGAATCCAAAGAGAAGTCATAGCAAATGTTTTGTAATAACACCCAAACAGGTACACTAATTTCGCGATTTATTTCCTTGGAAACTATTAATATGATCTAAGACTTAATATGGCTGTGCGTAATGCATAATGCATGTTTAGCCCTTGAAAGCCAAACAGTTAGCTCAAGTTTTCTATGCGCTGATCAGCTTTTTTCCTCAAAGACTTGTCTGAGGGTGCAAATGACCATTGTGTTATTAAGCGCTCACGGTCTGTGGAGTGCCCACTGACTGCTGTTCTGCTCCCAATTGGATAACACGCAAATCATTTTCCAATCAATCAAAGCTTTTAGCCCAGGTGGTGGTGGTGCGTTTGGGGAAGCTCTGTAGATGGCAGAACAGACTGGCAAGCTAATTCATTTTTTCCTCTAAAGTGTAATTTGCTTGTTTGTGCATATCAAAGTGAGAAGCCGCCACACTCGAGACAATTGTCTAAAAATCCCGGCGTTAGGTTATCTTTCTTGCAGATTAGGGTTATTACGAGTATGAAAATGTAGTTGAACTACTTATAAAGTTAAACGAATCGACTGAGGTAATTTTTGCGTAATGACGAATGATCGATGTGTTTAGTGAAAAAAAAAAGAACAAGGATTTGCTGCTTTTATTTATTTTATGGTGACATTACTGTGGGCTTCAGGACACTGAATCCCCCCCCTTATTCATACATTTTAATGGACAGCTGGTAATCAGTGAAGCAAGACAAGCACATCTGTCACAGTTATGAAAAACAGAATTAGCAACTTGGTTCTGGTCACAATCTCCCCTGCTGTTCCTTACCCGTGGCTTGACAGATGGCCAGTAGAGGTAGGCGGACTGAACCAATAGTATCGATTCCAACGCTGGTATTGGTATCAGATCAATAGTAGCACGATAGAATCGATACTTTTTTTCTATCAAACATGCACTTTGAAAAATATCTGAACCTTTTTGATCGTCAGGTCTTTTTTTTATTTATAGTAAATAACACACACACACACACACACACCCTCAGATTCAAAATACATGAAAAGCTGAAAGGTGTGTTTGTTGTGTTAAAGTATTGTGGAAAGTAAAAGACCACAGTGATTCCATGATCATTAAAATGTATTCAGAATTTGCAAAGTGATGATGATTTCTCTAATAAATCCTGACACAATGATCTCCCCAACTTAAGCTATCTTTATAGATTAAAAGTATCAGCATATTTAAAATACTGTCCCAATATTTACTTTGTGTCTGATCAATACCAAATTTTGCAGTCTTGCATAGGACTAATGGTCAGACTTTTTTATTGTTAGACAATGACAGTCACTGATAATTTGGATAGAAAAGGACAGAATTTTATTTTGTTTTCCAGTTATGGTCATAGCATTGTTTTGTGAGATCGAAATGACGATTTGTCTCAGAGTCATATCAAGATATACCCCTAAGGCGTTGATGTGAATGGGACAAGTCACTGGAGAGAGACAGTAACGACTGCTGCGACTCGAAGCAGGTTTTCAATCAGGTTTCAAGTCTTTATGATAAAAATATTCCGGGTTTATTAAAAGCCCCCTTAATGCACCACTGACGTACGTGTCTCCCCCCTCCAGCACACAGACTGCGTGGGTGGCAGCTTTTCTTGATCCTTTTTGAGAAAGAAGAAGCCTCATCCAAGCAGACGCAAAAAATAAGTCATGTGACAAGAAACACACACACACACACACACACACACACACACACACACACACACACACACAGCTTGTTAAAAATAAGCCTGTTGCAAGAAATGGTGTATAATGGCACCTGTGTATAAGTCATCTGCGATAAAAGTCGCGCAGAAATTGTTTAAGAATAAACATTTATTACATTTTCATACATATAAATCTGCAAGACAAGTTATTTATTCAACCATGGCAGGTACTGTATATCACAAGGCATCCCCTTTTTGAGGTTATACAATGGCGACACCTACCGCAACAGCACCAGATATGAATATTTGTAATTCACTTACCTAACACAAGGTGTCGCTGTAAAGCAACAAACTCGGGAGCCCACGGTGTCAGAAAAATGTTTATTCCCTCACATTTCTGCTCAGCATCTAGACTCATCCCACCAGCTTCCCCCCCTACCCTGTTCCACAATAACACTTCCATGAGAAAAAGCCCAGGTTCAGTGTGCAGTAGTGCATGAGATGATGTCATCTACCGCTCTGATAAAGTTCACATTAGAATTACGCATTCCTTCGAGCTTCATTCTCAGTTTTTGTGGACTCAGGAAAAAGGTCACCATGGTAGTGCTTCTACTTACAGTTCATTGTGATTTTATAAATGGGAAATGTAACACACACACAAAAAATGTAGGTAACAATAACAGTGAGCAGTAGAAAAAAAAAAGGCACAGTAAGTTCACCTCTGCTTTTCAGAGGCGGTTCTGGTTCTGCAGCAGTTAGAATTTAGTCATGCTGAGGGGCTCCGGATTTAAAACTTGTCCACTCCGGGAGCGCTGGATGTCTCCTTTCAGTACTCTCTCTCGACGCAGCCCACTTGAGCCGCGTTGTCGGGACACTTGCAGGAACGGCCGTTTGGTGTTGCTAAACACAGGTGGGAGCAGCCACCGTTGTTTCCAGAACAGTAGTTTTGTCCTGACAGACGGAGGGGACAAAGGAAACATTTTACAGCAGGCATCGGTGGGAAATAGCCTTTTCACTGCTTGTTATTAATGCACTAAAAACATCCAAAGGAAGCACGCAGCAATCTCCAGATGTTGGAGGCCCCTTTCCCCTGACTCTGCATTCCCTGGCTTTAGCCTTATCTATAAGAGAGGCTGTTGCCTGGTGCTGTTAGTCATTCCTTTGCTTGATAATAAATACAAGCTGGAAGAATTCCCCCAGTTGCTTAAAGATTAAGAACTGTACTCGTGTTTTTTTTGTTTGTTTGTTTGTTTTGTTTGCAAAGTGCTCTAAAGGATTCTTTAGAGAGCCTGCAGAGGTCACAACTAGGTCAGCCTGGTCCCAAAAAGGAAAAGGAAAGCATAATAAGGTTGGCCTCAAAGGTAGCCCCCAAATATACAAGGGTCAAGCAGTTTCTGCATGCGGCTTTAAAGTGGAGCTGAACATCAGGGTTAGATACCGTGCAAAGATTCGCTTTGAGCATGTGAAGAGGGGGAATTGAAGGGGAATGTGCCATCACAACTTCCTACCTGCAGGACACTGGGCATAGGCTGTGGCGATCCCGTATAACCTGGTCCGCTTCTGAGGCTGGAACTCATCTGACTCCCTGCTGGCATAGCGGTCCACTGCAATCACAGCATCCCTGTTGCAAACACAGTCAGCACAGGAGTTCAGAAATCCAGGACTATCTGAGCTTGCGCAATCATCCGTCCGGCCTCCTTATGTTTCCTACAAAGTCTGTCGAGACTGAGTAAGGCCAAAGAGGGGGATGAGGGTAGGTTTCTTAGCCACAACATGACATAGTTTGTTGTAAACTGTTTAAGTGTGCACCACCCACACCTCCTCCTCTCAACCTTTCTGCGGCCCTGGCGAGATCACAGGGAGGCCCTGTGGAGGTCACTCGCAGACGTCTGGGGCTGAGAAATTGCAAGCAGCTGTCACTTTTTAGGACTCCTCCTCACCTCATGTGCACACTAACACACACACATACTCACACATGCACACACACACAAAGCCCTCCCCCTTTTTTTTCTGCAGTCGCTCAGGAATAAATAACTTACAGACCCGGACACATGTGGAGGAAGCTCCACAATTTCGAGTGTGGGAGCGTCTGAGCCCTGCCACAGAGAATGTAAAGGGGGTTGAGTGTGGGCAGCTTTTTGACCTTTAACCTTCCCTCTCTTTCCTCTGCCTTGACACATTGAATCACAGGTAAAAGTAAAAACCCTGTGTCTTGGGTGCTACAACACCAGTGGGTCTCATTTATAAACAAACTCCAGCTGTAAGAAATATATATATATTTTTTTTCATGATTTAAAAAGGCAGAGTTTGAAAAAACATTCTTAAAATAAAAATCAAACCTTTGCCAGTCGGTGTAGTAGATGTTTTTCCCGAAAGCTGTCATTCCAAAAGGATACTGGATCCTCTCCAAAACCGTACTGCGACTACCCCGACCTGGATCCATGCACTCCATTTTATGCGTGCCTGCAGGCGAGAGACTGTAATTAGTGCTGCTTGCACACAGCAGACACCGTTTCACAGATGAGTCATCCGTCTGAAATCTACCTGCGTCTGCCCAGCAAAGCTGTGAGCTGTGAGGGTCGTAAGTCAAGCCGTTTGGCAGGCCTAGATTGTCTCTAACCAGCACCCGTCTGTTGGATCCATCCATGTAAGATGTCTCAATCTTGGGGGCTTTACGGTTCCAGTCAGCCCAGTATAGGTTACTGTTGGAGGACAGGTGAAGAGTGAGTCTGCTGTGATGTTCAGCAACACTGAATATCAATCTGTTTGTGACTGTTACCTGCTCTTTAAAGTAAATGAGCATCGCAGATTTTCACCGAGAGTACTGTTTAACTCAAACTATGTTCAATAAACAGGCTGTTAAATCGTAACGCACCCGTTGGAAGGGTCAGCGATGATGGCTCGTGGGTTGACGAGGTCGGTGTTTATGAGGACACGTCGGTTAGACCCGTCCAGAGACGCCACCTCGATGTGATCCTTAGCGGAATCCGTCCAGAACATTGTTCGACCCAAGTGGTCGATCGCAATCCCTTCTGGGCTTTCCAAACCTGTTAAAACAGTGCATTTTTTCTGTTTTTTTAAACCTCCTCTTTCAAAATGTAGGGGAACCAATAGCGTGAAGAAAACACTACCTGAACTAATGACAGAAGTGGGCACTCCCCCCTCGATGTTGGCCTTGCTGATGGAGGGAGACGTGATTTCTGTCCAGTACACCATTTTCTCCACACAGTCGTAGGCTACACCAATGATGACCTTCTCCTGTGGAGCCAAGGAGGGTGTGAGCAAACAACAAACCTTTGAAGTGCAGTTTTCGTCACACAACAACGGTCCAGAACGTGGAGCAGATGTGCTTTTTGGATGGTATCGTCGAGACTTTAAATCCAAACAAACTGAGTCACACAGTGAGGAGCTCAAGCAGCTCAAATCAGTGCAACAAGAAAAGCAGACTGCAACTGTAAAGTTGTCTGACTGATGTTAGCAATTAGCTTGAATGTCACCATGTGCCCCCAGTAAAGTGCAAGCTTTGGATGCGAGAAGCAGATGGGGAAAAATCCCAGAGCTGAAGAAAGTTTTAGGACAACAGAGCGCAGTTATTTGTGACTGTTTTCTCATATATTATTTAAATTAAGTAAACAATCCTGACAGGAAATTGTGGCTTTAACTTAAAAATAAGAATAAAACTGCTGCAAAAGCCATATAAAAATTTATGAAATAACTCCTCTCTTAAAGATGAACTTACGGGCAGGTGGAGGACGGGCTTGGCATCGTTCTTTTTCATGTCGTAACCCCCCAGAGGAACATGCTCTATCCTGCCACTCTGGGCAAACAGCAGGTGTGTTCCTGGGGTCAGGGCGTCCACATCGGGCCGTGGCCGGGGTCCGACGGGCGGCAGCCCAGTATTGTGGTCGATACCTAATTGAGACGCACACAAATCAGTTCATCAAAACTCCCGAAGTGTTTGTGCTTCCATAGTTTTTGTTTAATGCCACTGTGAGTGACACTGTCACCTCTTTCTGTGATTTACTCACACATTGGTCTGCTGCCAGGCCCGGTGCGAGTCCCCGAGATCTCCTGTCCATTTTGGTCCACGCACCAGCAATGTCCCGTGCTTCCATGGCACTGCATGGGCTCATATTGACCGTTGTTATCACACGTGGGGATGTAAGCGCCAATCGGAGGCCGCGGCCCCTGTGGGCCAGACACACCCAGGATGCTCTCTCTGTGAACCTCACATCGTGTTTTTGGCCTCCCTGAAGAAAAATATGAAAAGAAAGACTCGAAAATTAACAAATACAGCCTGCAACGAGCTCCCCGAACTTGTTTCTTTTATCTTTTTGGAGTTTTCTAATTTAAATTTCAGCTACACATAAAATTCACATCCTTCACAAGGCATGACAAATTCCTCGCGCTTTCCAGAAGGGAATGAGAAACAGATTCCAGCTGGCACCAATATACTCTGGCGAGGAATTCATTTTCCAAACACCCCCTCCGGCCTAAACGGCTACAAGGCTGTGAATGAAAATGACCCATTTTGCGAAACAACATCAAACAAAAAACTATTACTCGGCTGTCTGAACTCCAGTGAAGGACCTCCAAAACAAACATGTAACTACACAGGCTTTATTTTCAACCCCCAGAATGAATGTGCAGCCAAGCCAACTAACAAATGTTTAAAGCAGTGCAATTCAGAGAGTTCACCTACCAGGAAGGCACTGGAAACCGTCGCCGCTGTAACCTGGCCTGCACTGGCAGGTAAAGGATCCCTCGGTGTTGTAACACACGGCGTCTGAGTGACACCTGCTTTGCTGACACTCGTCTATGTCTTCAGGCAGATGGATGAGATGATGGTGAGATGGATGGATGGAGGATGAGAGAGCAGAAAAAAATCAAATATGAACATTTTCTGTGTCATTTTATGAGTGGAGATCCATGCAGCAGAGCTTGGGTGAACCTTTGACTTAAACTTTCCTCAAATAGCAGATAATCAAGCAAAAATGTGGAAAGAATGGAAGGACCCAGACCAGAGAAACCCCTCCAAAAACCCTACACCCAGACCCGGGACCTCTACACATGAAATTCCCATCTGCTTTTAATGTTTCACTCTTCGGTCTCTGTTGGTGTATTATGCAACCAACCTGACCGCCCACAGTCCCGAGCAGATGGTGTAACAATTCAAATAATTCCTAAGGATGCATTTGGTGAATCAAGTGATTTTGGCCACACTGAACGTAGTCCTTACTTTCAGCAGATTTTTCTTCATGTCCCTCGTTTTTGACCGGTCACACTTAAAGCTGCTTTGATCTTAAGTGTGCCGGACCAGTGAAATTACATGACAAATGTGTAAAATCATTGCCCAGACTGTCCTGTAGTTATAAAATTCAAAGTTTCATTCAGAAAACAAAGCCCTTTTCTGTGAACTCACTGTAAAAAAAACAAAACCATAAATTTCTGTGGTAGATAGTAAAAAAAAACAAAACAGGAAATTTCCATCATTTAATTGTGTATCTATAGATGACTTTGCTGTAGTATAAAGCGGGGTGGGGGGAATCTTTATCAATAGGAAAAGGTGTAAAACTTAAACAAATATAAATAAAGTGAAGTTATAGTGAGTAAAGTTAAAACTGTGTTTCTAAAACTCCGGGGTGGAGTTTTTGCTGGGCCGATTCTGGCCCCTGGGCCTTATGTTTCACACCCCTGCTTTAGAAGCTCCTACTATTTAATTTAATTGTTTAATTTTATTTCATAAATGGAAGGAACAGGGAAAACTGCAAATTCTTACATGCAGCCAACAAACTTTAAGCCTTTTTTTGTCAGTAAAGTTACCTAAAAACTCATTTAATAATAGAAAACACGTAACACTGCTTATTGCAGGTTGGTGAACTAACATGCAAAAAAGAAAACCCACAAACAAACAAACAATGAAAAAAATTCTGAGAGCATTATGTTTGTCTGCAGTACCTTGGCAGCTTCTACCGTCTCCTGTGAACCCTTGTAGGCAGGTGCAGACGTAGGACGAGCCTCCGGCGTAGCTGCACTGAGCATGGGGTGAGCAGGTATGGGTGCCTGCCTCACAGTGGTCCACGGGTCGATCAACCTCTGAGGAGAAGCAGAACAAGTTCTGGGAAATGCTATCAGCGTGAGAAAAATAATGTGTTGACTGGTTTTGGATAGAGCCGCTTAAGTTGGTGAAAAATATGGCGTGAAATTAAGACGAATGAATATACTTTAATATTTATTTAACTGAAATTCAAGTTGGATCCTTTTGGGGCATGCCAGAAAATACGTTACAGCCACCGCGCTGAGCAAAACTAATTTGCTACTGCTGCTACATGTGTTAATAATCACCACAGACTTTTTCATACAATAATGAATTTTATTACAGGTTATGTTTGCACCTCTACCTCCTTAGAACCAGGTGGGGTTTGCCTGATATGAAATACCACTTTACAGCACACAAAAGCCACTTACTAATGCAGGTTCTCTGGTCACTACCGAACTGATACCCCTCTTCGCACTCGCAGCGGAAGGTCCCGGGCTGGTTGTTGCAGATAGCGTTAGGGCCGCAGAGTTGAGGATCCTCTCTGCACTCATCGTTGTCTGATAAAAAAAGAAAAAGAAAGAAAAGAGTAGTGATGAGATGCTAAACTGATAACATTTTTTTTCGTCTGTCTACTGTCTTTTGCTTATCTAATTCAGAGTCACAGAAGAGGCTGGAGCGTATCCCAGCTGTCATAGGATGAGAGGCGGGGTACATCCTGGACAGATCGCCTCTCTGTCCAAGTGCCTTTTTCCTGTTTTTATGTATGTAAAATCCTGGGAAACTTTACGTGTGACGTTGAGTCGTGTAAACAAAATGACTTGATTTAAATAGTCTTGGACTGGGTCAGAGTTTGAGAAGTCTGGTTTGCCAGATAAGTTTTTCATTATCAAATGTTTTGGGATCAAAGAAAAGAGCCTGATTAGATTTATAATAATACTTTTATGATAGCATCTGTCTGAAATTCTTCCTTCCTCTTCCTGTTTGGTCTCTAATGCAAAAGATTTGGTTGTATAGAGGTTGAAATAGCTCTGTTAACCTGGTCTCTGAGTCGGAAATGCTTTGTTTATCCTATGGGACTCCCCCTGCTAATTGTATGATTGTGCCGTTCCCTAGTCAGGAAGGAAGGCTTTAGAAAATCTGGGTTGATTTTAATGATGAGTTTGAAAGATATGGAAACAGTTAGATTTTTTCCAAAAGCAGAAAATAAACTCTAACTGCTCTTTGTTACACAATTAAATATGCAGTTCTTACCATAACATGCGCGTCCATCGCCGCTGAAACCAGCAGCACATTGGCAAGTGAACGTTGCTCCCTCTCCGACTTTGCAAACAGCATTCGTGTCACAGCCGTGTCTTCCGGTTAAGCATGGGTTCTGCTCCGGCTGCCCTCCTGAAAAGGAAAGGTGAATTTTATTTCTAAACAGGTTTTGTTTTGGGTTTTTGAAGCAAAACATACCTATTTTTACCATTTAACAATAGCAACAAAAAGCCTGTCTGGCAAAAATAATCTCTCTGTCAGGACGTTGTTCCTGAGGAAGGAAGTGAGCTCAAACCAAAGGCAGGAAAACGAATACGTCTTCTCACCATTGATGTCCCCGATCTTGCTGGTCAGGGCGAACCGGATGAGTCGTTGTGCAGGATCGTAAATGGCAAAAATGTGGTCCACGCTTAGCATCTGTGTAGGTTTCATGTCTCTCAAAGTCTCGCTATGATAGCAGCCGTTGAAGGAGATTGTCTCACGCCACTGATATCTCCTGGTTTCCCTGGATCCATCCGGCAGAGTCACTACGTAGTCCCGAGTGGACGACGAGGTGATCACTGAAAGGCAAGATGGACACGTTAGAAACGCTCACCTTTTTTCACTTCTTTTATGTCTCGCTCAAAATCAGAAAAGGTGGTGAAATATTGTTCCTCTGTTCAAGTCATGTCTCACAGTTGTTGTTGTACTGGTAGATCTCAGAATACGGGTCGAGCTTTATGGTGGAGCCAAGAGGCACCTCGGCCACCCGGCCCTCCAGGTTGGTGCTCACAATCAGGTGGTCGTGCTCATCGATGCCTTTAAACTCTTGCCTGATGTTCAGCTTTTCATTCCCTGGCATAAAGGTCACCTCAGCCTGCCGAGTGAACTCCCCCCCTGTGGAGGCCAGAGAGGAGGATGTTAACTCTAATACTGGCCCGGGATGAACTTTGTCTCGTGGCCTTCTGTTACAGCTGAGGTAATGCGAGTGGAATTCAGGGAGACAGTGCAGAAGACTGCAGCTGTATGCAAGCTGTGTTTGCAGCAGCGCAAACAGCTTGTTTACAGAAATTTATGCTTCCCACTAGTTTTTTTTGAAACCCTGTAAAAACTACAAGGCAAGCTACTGAATATCACATCATGAGATATCTTCATTGCAGCGTTGTTCTCACTCACCGATGATGCTGAAGCCGTTCTTGAAGCCTGGGTGCTCCAGAGCAAACGCCCACCCAATCACACCACTAATTGACACCAGGGGCTCCAGCGAGGGCCCAACAGTCTCCGGGAGGTCACTGATGGCGACGTAGGCTCGACCCTCATTCGCAACAATGTAAGAATGGAGGTCGATGTTGGCGAACTCCACCGGAGAAGGAGACCTGCCCACAAACACTCTTCCGTGTACTTTGCCGTTCACCCTCTGTGGCTTTCCTGCAAAATCCCCCAAAGAAAACAAAACAAAAACACAGCCACCCCACTGAAGTTACTCACCGAGACGTGCAAACCCACTTCCCTTAAAATGAATTTCATCCAAGAACAGCTAAGATTTCTTCTAATGTTTCCACATCAACCAGCTAATAAAAAACGTCATATTTAAATGCTTTTCTGCGTGTACCTTCTGCCACACACTGTATCCCGTTGCCATAGAAGCCAGAGATGCAATGGCAGCAGTATCCGTTGGCATAGTCCCTGCATTCACCAAACTTGGAGCATTTATTTCTGTTGTTTGCACAGCTGCCAAGGTTGTACGAGAACACTGAAAACATGGGGAACGGTAAGAATACCATGACTGGAACAGCTGATAAGACAAGTACAATAAACATTTATATACGACATACTCTCACTCTCAAAATACACTGTGATAGACAGCATGGCTCAGGAAGCAGAGCTGCAGACAAGCTTGCTACCATCAGCGAGCGTGGGTGAACGGCTCACTAAAAAGCACTCGTTGGATTAAAACATCATAAACTCACCATCTACATTTAT
This sequence comes from Haplochromis burtoni, assembly GCF_018398535.1. Lineage (NCBI taxonomy): Eukaryota > Metazoa > Chordata > Actinopteri > Cichliformes > Cichlidae > Haplochromis > Haplochromis burtoni. Next base: position 111,576 of record NW_024582860.1, on the reverse strand, counting down.
AATTGGATCATCCACCTCCACCACCTCCGGGTTCTGTGGTTGGAACTGAACTGGGTGGACTTCAGTCTGTTCCTGCAGATAAGGAGGGTAGGCTACCACCGGTCTGTCAGGGTACAACGGCCTCCTTGCAGCGCTGGACTCCTCATAAGCGTCAACATCTTCTTGTGGTGGAGCCTCAGTGGGCAGCTCAGGGACCTCACCTGGAGCCACGTTGCTAAAAAAGGGAGAAGTCCCAATCTCGTACACCCATACACCCCTCAGGCCAGAGTTCGTCTCCCTGTGGGGGGAAAAGTTTAGATTCTGGGCAGAAAACATGTCTTCAAGAACCGTCATTGTTACCGTCTGACTTACTCTGCTAAAGCTCTAACGGACTGCTCGTCATCAGTGGTGGTGCGGTAGTATGGTCCCTTGATGGAACTGAAGAAACCCCGGACTAAACCCTTACTGAAACCAGCATGCATGATTACATTAGTGTCTCCCACAAGCATGGAGGAAAACTTTATCCCATCCCTTGGATAGAGGACAATAGCGTATGAGGTGGTCTCCAGAGATGCAATAACCAGCTGGAAGGTGTTTCTCTGAGAAACAAAACATTATAGACTCTGTCAGTGATCACATCCACTTTAGATAACTTGAATAACTATGTGACACTCACCTTCTTGATGCCGCTGTCTCCTCTGCTCTCAAGTCCATGGGTGGTGACATCAACCCAGGTGACCACCACAGCATTGGTGGGATTGATTTCGTCGTCTTCAGGGAAAGCCCTGTTGATGTGCTCAGCAGCGCGGCGTAGAATATCAGGACTGGAGTCCTCTCGGAAGAAAACTTTCCCCACACCATCGCTCGTGTGCAGGTCTCCTTGCAGAGCTGCAATCATGCCAAATTTTGGGGGCATTTTGCCAAGATACGTCAGCTCGCTTTCTGGCTCTGTTGTGGCGACGAACCCATTGGTATTAATCTGAAACGAAAAGCTAAAATCATTAATCCAGAAGACAGAAACTGAAATGAAATCCCTGCGATGTTGTACACAGTTTTATTCTTGACACAACTTGAACTGTTTCACAGGGGATACAATCTGACCCACTTTGATCTTCATTGCAGTAATGATTTGAGTCAGCAGCTATGTCCCACTACTGTGCTAATGAACAAACAAGATGCTATTTAACGCAGTCTTTACACACTTGCAGTGGGAACACATGCAAGGCTCGTAAAAAAGAAAGAAAAAAGCGCTCGTGTGAAGAAAACATGCCCAGACACACACTGGACATGGGGGCTCCTTCACTTCCTGACCAAAGGAAAAAACAAAAGGTTTCCTGTCCTTGCCCCCGATGAGTAGCCCCAGAGAGCCTAAAGATTGCGCACTAAATGTCATTACAGAAACTTCCTGCCAAAATGGAGGGTAGATCTGGGAAAATGATCAGTGATCCTATTTACAGAGGTGCTGCAGATAGAGAGCTCTAAGGTTAGTGGTTAACATGTAAGTGCTCAGTAAAAAATGGATCATACTCATGAAGGGTGAGAAGAATCATCCCCCCCACCCCAGGGCAGAGACAGTTCAGGGCAGACCGTCTCAGAGATGAAAACAAAACTCTTGAGGGCATCTTGACTGCAGCGCAGAAATATGTTTGTGGTGGGTAATGGAAGGTTAACCTGGAGGCAGTCAGCAGACTAATTGGTGAACGCTGCATTCATGTGTTTCATTTAAGCTTCAGGCTCATGTGTTAATCACGTTAATCATTGTCTCTGCACGATCTCCTTAAATGGAGCTCGTGCAGAGACAGCCTCCACTGGGTTGAGACTGGACAGGCTACTGTGGAATGAATGGCAAGCTTTACTAAAGAAGAAACTTTCATTTTAAGAGCTTGAATGCTTGGTAGAAACATCTTTATGCATAAAACATCAGCAAAGCTTTGGCGAATGCATCTGTTAGTGTAATCACTGCGTCATGGCACAGTTTACTCATGCAGCACTGAAACAGAGATGTAGCACTTTTCTTTGAAACCAGAACTGCGGGAATAAAGGGCTGTTTGTCCGTTCCACACAATGGTGCGGCTTTTAAAAACACTATAGGCCAACAGTTAATATTCTAGCAAATCATACAGTTTTACATGATTTACTGCATTTATTCCAGAAACAAACCTCCCAGTGACCACTCTGTAAAGTTCTCTGTCTCATCACTGGGTGTTTTTAGGATGGATTGCAAAATAAGGTTTGGTATTTGGTATCGGCAGTAAAATGATAACCTCGAGGGAAACAAAGAAATGCCTGGGCACATGCTTTCGACATGATACAGTCGCATCTGCATATAAGAAATCCAGTATTTACAAATACTCCACAGACAAGGAAAAAATCATACGCTGCTGGAACTCCGTTTTCCAACTTCCAGGAACTGTTTAAATTCACTCCATTTCTGGCTACCGCGCAATTGCGCAAGAACTACGGACGTTTGATGACCAGTAAAGCCAACGCAAGTGCATTAATGTTAATAATAATAATCATCAAAAGGTTAAGAATTAACTTACAAAGATGCTGAGGAAAGTGCCATCATAAAACAACACCGGTTTGCTCAGATCCAGTCGGTACGTCTGATCATTCCCTGGCTCCAGTAACTGGTCTCTTGCGCTCGGACCAAAAGGAAAAAGCTCGTCTCGACTTATGCTCTTTACCGAGACCACAAATCCGAGAAAACTCAGACAAGCAATCCAGCCTTGCTCCTTCCAACCCATGGTCCGTCTTTCAGAGGGAGCTAAACAGTCCTGCGTTAAAGGCGCGAGTGATACATCCAACCCAGTAGTTGTAGAAAGAGTTGTGGGCGGTCACTAACTCACAGTGGAGTTTCAGTGAGAGGTAGCCCAAACTTTGCTTTCATTAATGTTCCTGAAACAAATGGTATGGTGCTGTTGTTGTTGTTTTCTTTTTATAATGGCATGCACTTTGACTGAGTCAAATTAAACTCTGAGAAGAGCTAAGGTCATTTGCAGATCCTTTATTTAAAATTCTTGAAACGGATTATTGCAGTGTTGCCAATACAGTAGAAAACAGACAGCTATGTGCAGATTATAAGTGGATTTAATAGAAGGGCCACTGTCTCTGGAGGAACAACACTGAAGCTGTATTGGCAGGTTTGGACACAGGCCAGCAGGCCATCAGAGCATGGACCAGTAACCGGCAACAGAGCCCCATGCCCGGTTTGACTGAAACATTATGTAAAGGACAATATCACAAAGCACTGTACCATACACTAATCATTTGAGGCATGTGCTGAGGCTATCAGACTCATCTCCAGTTGGGATAATGAGAGTCATGCCGGTACAGTAATATGCTTCAACTTGGAGCTGTTTTTGAGATGCTTAGTGAACCGTCCAACTCTTCGGTCCACAGTGCTCTGACAGTTGGTATCCACGGTCCCCCACAAAGGGTTTTTGCAAATGTTTACCATCACTCCAAAATGCAGACTCCTCCACTGCTGTAGCTCTTAAAGTATCTTCAATGACAAATTAACTCCAAGACCTAGAATGATTTCCAAAGTATCTGATATGTTTAGACAATGTTTCTGTGGTTTTCTCATAAATACCACCAGGAGGAGATTTCTTTAAACAAGACAGTGATTTATGAAGCTGCCTAATGTTGTGATAAAACACCCAACATTAACTTCTTTTTCAAACCTGCTGAGACTGTGTAAATGAAATATTTCTTCTGTTCTCTGAGCTGCAAAATAGTTGCATATTTAATCATCTGGGAATTTACCCAGCTGTATTTATTTATTTAGAAAGAGATCTTGACCCCCCCCAATGTTCAGCACAAAGTTAGGCCGATGATCAAGCATTAGTAATAACTGGCAATGAGTCTTTTCGAGTATGAACGGCCTGTTTAAGGTCACGTCAAAGCATCTCAATCTGATGTAAGTCCAGACTTTGACTAGGCCACTCAAAAACCTCCCCCTGGACTTGTTGATTTATGAACTCTGAACTTAACTGACACAAGTGAGATCTGCAGTTCTTTAGATGTTGTTCTCTGTGCTTTTGTAACCTCCTGAATGGATCATTAAAGGGTTATTGGAATAATTTTGATAGGCTGGCCTTTCCTGGGAATGTTCAAGATGTCGTTCCAAGGTTTTTCCATTTGTAGATAATGGCTCCTACCGTGCTTCACTGAAGTCCCAAAACCTTAGAAATTATACTTCCAAAGGGATCTCAGATGTTGAGATCTCTTAGTCTACTTCAGTCTGACGGACAGGGTCTGTCACACACACACACACACACACACACACACACACACACACACACACACACACACACACACACACACACACACACGAAATGTTTAAAAGATGAAATATTTGATGATCTGAAACATTTAAGTGTAACAAATATGCAAAAAAAGAAGAAATCAGGAAGAGAGCACATACTTTTTCACAGCACCGAACATGCTGTGGTTCCAAGATCAGCAAGACAGTATCCCCCAATATCTTTCTGTTTTTCTACAGCTAAAAGGCGCCACCTCGTGGTCACTTTGTGGGATTTCCATTTGTGGTTTCTAAACGCCTACCCCACAGATTCACATGGCTTCAAAATTAATCTGCATACACCATATTTAAATAACAGAGTGCACTTGTATTTCCTTAACACAGATTTAGATTGTTATATATGGGCTGCAGAGAATGTTATTCATAACAGCACATTGTTTGTAGGAAATAAAATGGATCTCTCTGCGTTTGAATGATGAGACACAATGGACCCTTGTTGGGATATTTACATCAGAGCTGGTGATGCCATTAGCTCTGACTTGTTACTGTCTGAGCGAGTCTGCTTTCTCTTACCAAGTTGCCTAGGAACCAGGCTGGTGTTTGATGTGTCTATAACAGGATGCTGTGGCCTGATAATCAGACTGAAGTGCTATTTCATTATCACTCCAATACTGTTACAGATGAAACCAGAGATGCAGGCAATATGAAGGGCTGCAGGCAGGCTGAAGTAATTCTGAGTGAACAAAGAAACCGATATATACCATGTACAAGGAGGTTTTATGCTATTTGCATAGACTGACAGTACACAGCCACAACAGTGAAACCACTGACTGGTCAGTTTACTGCAATGTTCTGCTGGGAAATGCCTTGAGTCCTGGCATTCATGTGGATGTTACTTTGACACTTACCACCCACCTAAACTTTGGAATGGACTAAGACATCCATCCACACCTCCCACTCCATGTCAGAGCAATGGTATCCCCCAACAGCAGAACAGTTCATCCCAGCACTCTGTACAAACTGCACTGACCTGGCCTAATTAAGACATGCCGTAATTAAGCCTCTTGTCGAATTATACATCTTTGAAGTAAAAATCTATGCATTTATGTTCGCATTTACACAGGCCAAACACAAAATCACATATCTCTGATATTGGAGAGTACCAACCTGTGGTTTCACAGCCAAGGCGGAGGTACTGTAGCTGACGGCATCCTGTTTGGTGTCTGGCTGGCACTGTCCCAGTGTGCTAAAAGATTAATGGATCACAGTGACCTCCATCCTTGACATTCTTCGTGTTCACATGCCCTGGTCTTGTGAAACCAAAACCTTGCTGCTAGGATATTTACCATAACAAACAAACGTCCCTTAGATTTCTGTGCACATTGGGTAAATAACCGATTGGGTCATAAACTGAATTATGTGACTTGCGGTTGGAATTACAGGGAAATGTTACATTTGATTTCATTTTCATTTTTAAAACACAAAAAGTGTTTTATTTGTGACCAGGTGGACTATTCAATGTATGAAAACTATATGAGGTCTTCTGAAACTCAGGATGTAGTTTAAAATGTGGCAGAAAATAATCCTGATGATGTCATGAAAGCCATGGGACTTACTTTTTTAAATGAAAAAGCTACATCGCAAGATGTATCTGTGAAGTTCTAAAATTGTGGGTGTTTTCCAGGCAGGAAAGGTCAAATGAAGAACCGATCTGCTTCATCAAAGCTGTAGCATTCAGTATTTTTGGATCATGACTCATAACAGGAACTAAAAGTCAGGAAACGATCGCCTCTGTAGGATTAGTTCAAACATTTGTTGACCATTTAAAAGTTTGTCTTTCGCCAAGGTTGGCTGTTTCTTTATGATAATTTAACTGTATAAACAGTGTCTTTATACCAACCTATCATACTTTTTTCTTATTTTGTGTCATCAACATACTCTTACAGTGCTGCATATTCATATTAAACATGGAAAAAGTCTACAATAATGACATCAGTGTCTTCTCAGAGAGTCAAAACCTCAGGTTTCAACTGCTCAGACAGACTTTTCTGCTCTGGGATCTAGATCATGTTCAGTATTACACCCTTTATTTAAACAGGATGTCCCCCTTTGATCAAGAAAGAATGTACATAGAAATAGAAAGACACATTATACATAGTTGAGGAAAAGTATGCATGAGAATGATTTCAGATTCATAAATAGATCATTTTGAAATGTTCTGGTAACATCAGAAAATGTAGCTCCATGTTTATTTATTTCTGTATTTGTTGGAGCTCATTCCAGTTACAGGCAGTAAGGTTTCTAAATCCAGTTTTTTGAAGTTCAGTGTGAATAAGAGGCAAAGCTAATGTTAGAAAGTCCTGTGACCTGACGCATTAAAGTGATGTCCTGAAAGAGGCAAACACCTCTGACTGTGAGCACAGCACCGGCGGTTCAAACCGGAAAAAAAATCATTACTTTATTGACCTCATTCAATTCTTGTGTCCTTTTTGTAAATTCAATTTTTGCCCTGTTTTACGATTGGCTTGTCAGTCATCTGTAAGGACCTTTGGACTGCAATAATCTATTAAATATACAAATACATTCTGATTAACTGTAATTTGAAATGAGATAACCTCGAAAGTATGAGGCTCTGTCTTGTAAAGAGGACAAGTGCCAGACGCTAAATAAAAATAACATTTTCCTCCTTTTTGTATGCAAATGTATCTCATTAAGAATAATTAATTCATTAATTACCGTATAATAAGTCTTTAAACTTCATAAAAATTTTAAACCGTAATGTTGATCTGGGATTTACACGTTCTCGTTCAAAACATGAGGTTATTACAGTAAGTAAAACTAGATGCGAATAAAATAAATAAATAAATCGAGTAAAAAGCTTCAGTTTTAATATTTGTTAATTTGGTTAAATTTATTCTCAGAACTTACCTGATGAGGCTTTGGCGGACATGTTCATTACATTGTTTCAGTATAATACCTTTCCAGATTTTCCTGAATCTTACCCCTGACACATTCTCTCCATACATTAACAGGAATTCAATAAAGGAAACAACTAATACTGAAACTAATAAAAACCGAAGTAAAAATATTTTTTACGTACTAAAAACTAAACTGAAACTAAAAAATTATAAAACGTCAAAAACTAGTTACTTTCCACTCTGGAAAGGAACTGAAACTAAACTGAGTAAAAAATAAATACATTTCAAAAAGTCAAAATGAAAGAAAAATAAAAACTGATTAAGGATCCTGACTTTTGTCATTAAACTGTGTGAACAGGAAGGGCAGCTTCCCCTGCGTGATTAATTATACTCTTTTTTTCACTCATCTTGATGAACTGAAGGTAAACACATGTAAACTCTCCCGGGATCTGCGCTGCGGTGGGAAACCCCTCCGCGGGGTTAAAGGTACGGCGACGTGCGTCAGCTGATGCGTCGCGTCGCGTAAACGAGTGAGCAGAACGGAGCGGATGGGGGCGCTGGAGGAGGCTGGTCCTCTCTCGGAGCTCCTGCTTGCAACTCTGAGCGGCTTCCTGCTCTCTCTCCTGACAAACGGCTCATTCTCATCGCTGATCATGTGCTTCGCTCTCCGGATCGGCTGCAGGAAGTTGGACTTGCTGCGTTTTTTCCCTCCTCGCTCGTCTTGACAGCCTTGTTTTCTCCTCCCCCTTTCTCCTGTTTTCCCTCTGGCTTCCATCTCTCTCTTCAGCCGGCCGTGAGAGAGAGACAAGAGCCGACAAGCTGGCTGTGTGAAGCCGCAGGAGCTGGCGGTGATCACCCCCCCTCCTTCTCACCCCGGACACAGAGAGCAGGTCATGGAGGCTCTGGCGGAGGAGAAGGGGCTCTGGGCGTCGGACGACTCGCAGCCCCTGCCTACTTTGAGCCCGGCCGTGCCACCCTACGTCACTTTGGGCCTGACGGTGGTCTACACCGTCTTTTACTCTCTCCTCTTCATCTTCATCTACATCCAGCTCTGGCTGGTCCTGCGGTACCGACACAAGCGCTTCAGCTACCAGACCGTGTTCCTGTTTCTGTGCCTGCTGTGGTCGGCGCTGCGCACCGTGCTTTTCTCCTTCTACTTCAAGAACTTTGTCACGGCCAACACTCTGGGACCCTTTCCCTTCTGGCTGCTCTATTGCTTCCCCGTTTGCCTGCAGTTCTTCACGCTCTGCCTCATGAACCTGTACTTTGCGCAGGTGAGTTGCTCAGATGTTATTTTTCTTTTTCGTGTGCCAGCACAGTGTTTGATTAATGAGGGAAGTCTATGTCTGGGCTAAAAAAATTGTGTCACACCCCAGCTGGTTTATAAACCAGTTAGTCCAACATCCAACTTGCAGTGTGATAATGAACTAGCAAACAAACTAAATGTGGGGCAAAGAGTAGATTTGAGTGGGATAATGTGGAAATGCTGAGAGCTGCTTTAAAACACTGATGTATGCGATTGTTCTGTGTATTCTACTGTCATGGAGGGAGGACGGGGAGAAAGGTGGACCACCTGGTCACTCTAGGTATAGCCTCCAGCCAGTCAAGGCAGATCGCTGCCCCTCTGTGAGCCTGATTCTGTTGGAGGTTTCTTCCTGATAAAAGGGAGTTCTTCATTCCCACTGTCGCCAGGTGCTTGCTCACAGAAGGTCATCTGATTGTTGGGGTTGTCATAGTACTTTTGTTGGGACTTTACCTTCCACTCTAAAGCACCTTGAGGAGACTGTTATTGTGATTTGGTGCTATATAAATAAAATTCATTTGCATTGAACAAGTTGGCCAGTTTAAACACATTTTGATAATATGGTAAATGACCTGTATTTGTATAGCGCTTTACTAGTCCCTAAGGACCCCAAAGCGCTTTACACATCCAGTCATCCACCCATCACACACAGGTAATGGCAAGCTACATTGTAGCCTCAGCCACCCTGGGGCGCACTGACAGAGGCGAGGCTGCCGGACACTGGCGCCACCGGTCCCTCTGACCACCCCTTTCAACGGGTGAAATGTCTTGCCCAAGGACACAACGACCGAGACTGTCCAAGCTGGGCCTCGAACCGGCAACCTTCCGATTACAAGGCGAACTCCCAACTCTTGAGCCACAATTGCCCCCTATGGACCTAATATAGGTCCATAAACCTCATGTCATAATTTTCTTATGCCCACCCACTATGGCTGGATGGATGGCTCTATTTATTTTTTAATTTTTCAGGATTTTGAATTTTAGAGAGGCATTGTCAGGATACAGGCCATGACCCCGGGCTTGACATGCCACTGTAACGGTGATTCATATAGGAAGTAAGTCGTCCACTGAATATTACCTGTTGCTCTCAGTGCAACAGACTCCCATTCACATCAGGTGCAAAAGTAGGATGCAGTGAATCATTCCTTCAACTGCTTACATAATCCAGATACAAAATAATAGCTCCTCTGGCCTCTGCCTGAAGCCTATTTTTAGCGTAAATCCTATTGCGCTTGATGTGAGTCACAGTTGCGAACGAGAAGCGAGGCTCAAAGCTTCTGAGGCCCTGCGCTGTGTGACCATTGCATATCCGAAGTTCAGCTCTAAATCGTTTTACAGCCTGGAGGTTCCTGTTTAATCAGAGTGTCTTGTGCGTTTCGGAGAGCAAGAACAGAGAAGTGAAAGCAGTCTGACACAAGGCCATTGCTCATTTGAATGAAACTGTTTGTTTCCTTTTCACAGGTTATTTTTAAGGCAAAGTCCAAATATGCACCGGAGCTTTTGAAGTACAGGTAAGACCAGCTGGTGGACTTAAATAAAATAAAGAGTCTTATTCTTTTTAATAGTAATTTTTGGGGTTAATAAATCTTTGCCTATTTTTGTTTCCTCACCACCAGGCTGCCACTGTATCTCACCTTCCTGTTCATCAGCCTGGTGTTTTTAGTTGTCAATTTGGTGTGCGCCCTGCTGGTGAGGATGTCCTCTGCAGAAGCCCACACCATCGTGCTGGTGAGGGTCGCGATCAACGACACGCTCTTCGTCCTGTGCGCCATCTCGCTGGCCTTGTGTCTTTACAAGATCGCCAAGATGTCGCTGGCCAACATTTACCTGGAGTCCAAGGTGAGATGTCCTGCAACTCAAAGTCAGGCAGGATTGGTGCGGTGTAGACTTCCTGAACACTGCCACTTACGACTGATTTAACAGCCGGTGCGTCACTAGCATCAAAAGGTATTGTGCACCCTTGTATGAAGAGTCACTTCTGCACATAATTTGTGCTTGCCACGTAGAGATAGTTCCCTAGCAACTGGGCGTCGTTCTTGTGCGTGACAAATTGTGCTGCGGTGCATACGAAAGCTTAAGGTTCGATGCGGTGTGGACATGCTTCTTGTATCCCAATCACACCTTAAAGATACAGAAATTTCTCCAGTGCATGAAGGAGGTCTGTTTTCCAAGTTTTGAGCATGCTGATGCAAAAAACCCAGCAGCACAGTTTCATGAAACTTAGTGGAGTGGTGAGGCGTGGAAAGGGGAAGCACATAATATTTTTAGTGACGATCTAGAGCACTTTCTTTAAGCCATTTCTTGACGTCTCACCAGTTTGTCTTCTTTTCAGCCTAACATGAATTCACGAGTCATTCTGTTTTGTTTTTTAAACTGAAGGGGACATCAGTGTGCCAGGTGACGATTATAGGAGCCATCGTCATCCTTCTGTACGCATCCAGGGCCTGCTACAATCTGGTGGTGTTGGCGCTCTCAAACAAGAGTATTAACTCCTTTGACTATGACTGGTACAACGTTTCAGACCAGGTGAATCACTGGGGGAGGGGGTTAACAGTTTGAGTGCCTTTTTCCGAAAATGTCATTTGGTTTCCTGTCTAACTGGATAAGAGGAATGATTGCTCTCTATAGTAAATCGATACCTCACAAAGAGACTGTAGGAAGTGTGGAAACAAGGGGAAGCAGCTATGCTAGCTCAGACCGGCCCATCTAAAGCTTACTTTTTTGTTTCTTTGCTCTGCTGCAAATATGTAACAAAAAGTGGGTTTTACTGCAAGTTCTAGAGAAATCAGTCTGTTTTCCAGCTCCTTTAAATATTTTATCTCTTATCTCTTAAAAGCCAATTAGCTGTGTTTGACTGTTCAGACTAGCTGGTCAGAATTTAGTAAGACTTGCATGTGTCCCCTTTTTGCTCTCATGTTATTCTAAAATGCATGCTTAAATTTTTTTTCTTTCAGGCAGACCTACAGTCGACTCTGGGCGACACCGGCTACATCGTCTTCGGAGTGATCTTGTTCGTGTGGGAGCTGCTCCCCACATCTCTTGTCGTTTTCTTCTTCAGAGTTCGACAGCCTAAACTGGACAGGGTGAGCCAGCAGTTACCTTAAACCAGTCAGGAACCCTCCTTGAGATCACAGGTTTATAAGGAGGACAGTTACCTTTGAGTGTTTGCGCTGATGCCTTCTGTTTGTCTTGCACCGCAGAGCGGCACTGGGCTTCCTGGTCACATCTTCTCCTCTAGGGCCTATTTCTTTGACAACCCGCGGCGTTACGACAGTGACGATGACCTAGCGTGGAGCATAATGCCCCAAAACATCCAAGCCAGGTAAGCGTGCCACAACCTGTTCCCTGGAAACTGCTGCACAGGAAAAAAATGTTCATGAGATGCTTCAAGTGTTTTGATTTTTGACTTTCTAGTCTCGCCGCCGACAGTTATGAGTGGGGGAGCCAAAGCGGCGGCATCGGCGCCTACATCGGCGATGACAGTTGCAACTTCACTCCTCCAGAGGAGCTCAGCCACTACTGACAGGAGGCCATGATGACTTCCTCGGACCTGTGGCTTTGTTTTTGTTTTTTTAAATTGTAAAGTTTTGCACACTGACTGACCGACCAAGGCACACTGGGATCAAAGTGCCCTTCAGACTACAAACATCCAATTTTCTATTTTGTCTAAAGAACTAATAGACTTTTGTTGCCAGTATGTATACAGACCCAGTAAAGGGACGTGATTTTGCACACACTTTGTACAAAGCCTGATCTGCTTGTAAAGGTTTATATTGAATATTACTTAATATATATCCTGATCTCTGTAATATGTCCTGTATTTCTGTTTTATGTAACATCTATGAAGAAATTTCCTTTTTTCCATACAGATTTGTTTATATAGAGAAGATATTCATTTAGTTCATATTAAAAAACAAAAAAGAAAAATACTGTACAAATGAAGTTTAGTTTTAATATCACACCAGAATAGTTTCTATGTGGATCACGTACAGCTTTGGCAGCTACAGATTCTCATCTTTTTGTACAAAAAATGTGTGGAGACTTCTGTAGCACCTGGAGTCATCTATGACATTAACACATGAGGAGTATGTCTTTTCCTTTTAGGAATCTAGTAATTCTCAGTACATAAATGTCAGTGCCTTGAGCTAGATAAGCACAAGAAACTAACGGTAAAGATACTTGACTTCAACAGTCTTGCTAGAAAGCAGAAAGAGATGGCTTTCCTCTCCAGCTTCTATTAATGAAACACTCAAAGGAGAACTCACAAGGGTTTGTGGTCACTTAGGAACAGAAAATCAAAAAAACAAGATTAGGTACTGATGACTAAACTCTCTTTAGGGAGTGATCCATTTTCTTTGAACACCTGACAACGAGGACTTGTCCTCTCTGCTATTGGAAGCGTGGGGGGTCATCTTCAAAGATCTGAAGCCTTCTCCAAAGACTAAAGAAGAGTGAATAGAAACTGTGTCTGGCAGGTGATTTAAAAGAACCTCAACATTGTGTCAAATTGTTCTACAGTAAATGAGATTTCAGCGCAGCATCTGCAGATGACTAGAAAAAACTGGATAGCTGAGATAACCACATTGATGAAAACCAAATAGAGCTTGCTAGAAGAATAACCTCATTTCCCCCATGACAAGATGATGGCGCAGATGTTACAGTTTGTGGTTGCTTCACTGCCTCTGAAATTTGGCAGCGTGCAGTTGTGGGTTTCACAATGGAAAAAAAGCCAGTTACTACTATTCAAATCTAATCTATCTGTACTTAATGCGATGGAGCATTTTAATTTCTGTCCTTTTAAACTGCAACTCCAATATCACAAATTTTAGCTGTGTCACCTTTACTCATGGCAAATCTTCAAACCCTACATAACACAAATAGGTTTAGGTGAACCCATGACGACTGTTACATAATGATCATGCTCAGTGACTAATAACAGCTTCTGCAGCCCTGACACATTTTCCCATTGAGCTTTGATGAAAAGGAGAGCACTTCTGAGCACAGACACGTCAGCTCTTCTCTAGAACGTAACTGCGTAAAATAACGAAAAACCAAAAAGAGCACAAAGACAGCATATCAATTGTTGAAACTGAGAAATTTTTATTTTTATTTCCAAAAATAGATGCTCATTTCAATTTGAAGCCAGCAACGCATCTACGGACAAAAAACCTCCAAACAAACAAACAAAAAAAAGATGCAGTACAGCAAGTTTCCTGCAGGGAGCAGCACAGATCTTTGTACTGTATATGGTGCAACCAGGACTGCACATAAAAACAGAGTCCTTGTCAAGGATACTGTCTAAGCATGTGTCTTGCAAACTTGATGTTGAGTCCGATAATTCATGTTAAGCCTGAATAATGTGAGGAAAAACTGCATAAGACTGTTTGACATTGGAAAATGACGATTTGCAATAAAACCAAATCTGAAAAGTGCTTTTAGCAACACAGTTCATGCCTTTTTTAAAAAATTTTTTTTTTTTTTGGGGGGTTTTTTTTTTTTTTGGGGGGGGGGGGCTTGCACTTGCTTAGAGAGTTCAAATACTGCTTAGTCCAGACATGCTGGATTAAAACAAATTAAACACGCTTTAAAAATATTTGCTCATGCAGCGTGTGGAAGGTTGGTATGCGTAAATAAACTGACTCAGAAATCACGTTTCAGGTAGCCTTAAGATGCATTTCTGCGCATATTCACATTGCGACGCTGAAAATACAAATGATCAGTCAGCGCGAGTTCATGTATCCTCCATTAGCATCTACTGCGCTGCAGAAGAACTTAAACTAAGACGTTCTGTCGGGAATCTGAATTTTAGATCATTTCTGAAATGACTGCAAACATAAGCACATACAGTAGCTTATTATAACAGCTGATTCATTGTGAAAAGCATAACACATGACAAATTTGCAGAACACTGTACCTTTAAGAAATAAACAGCAAAAAAAAGAAAAAAAAAGATGAAGACTTGCTCTGAGCTTAATACCTGTTCAAAGCAAATGGCTGAAAATGTCAGTTGTAACATAAGCTTCCTTCACCAGAGGTGAAAGAAAATAGAGCAAAAACAACATACTATCCCTTTCAGTACAATGTTATGACATTCAAGTTCCGCTGGGTCGCAGAGGTTGGCTGAAAATGAACAGAAATCACCAGATTTTTGTCTGTTTTTTCTCTCTCCATAAGCACAGATCTTCCACCCACTCATACTAAAATCTGCTATATGGCAGTTAAAACACACACTCGCACGCTCACTATAGGCCACATTCTTAGGACAGAGCACTTAATGGCTGTTTGCAGGGGAACTGTGCATGCCACTAGCTGGGATCTGACGATTTGTTGAGATCAACCTTTACTCCTTTATCCCCCGCACCTGCACGCAAGGGAAACAAACACACAAGAGATGACGTAAGACATCACAAAGGGGTTGATACCCAGAAGCAAAGACTGTGCAGTTGATACGCTAAATCCTACCTGTTAAGTACTTTTCTTTAGCTCTGGCTCGCTCGTCTGCGTCAAAATACCACACAGTGATGGCATACCTGTGAAGATGGAACGGGAGCAGTGAGCCTCCCGTAAAAGAGAACGAGACTGTCTGAGCATGTGCAGCGGACACACTTAGACACTGACCTTGTGGCGTAAGCGGGCTGAACCTCGTGAGGGTTCCGTCTGTCCGACCAGAACAAAAGCAGACGGTCAAATTTTGGCTCTATGTCGGCAAACTGGGCCTTTCCCTCTGGGAAGATTCGAAGAAGGCCTCCATGTTCCTGGAAGAGCAGAACACGAATAAACAACCCCATTATGTATACAAATCAGGACAAAGCAATAGCAGGAAGGTAAAGCGAGACCGTAGGAAGCAAACATATGTGAAGCTTCTGCAGTGATCACATCTCTGGACTTAATCTTCATCGCTGACAGGTAACTATTCAGAGACAGGAGGCCCCCACAATAAACACATGTACTACTCATAAAACAGACACTTAAAAGCTTCTTAAGTTATCAACGTGGAACGATAGTGTCGAAGGAAAAGGGCTGTCCAACTCCAAGGGCAAGGAGGAAAGCTCAGGATAGGAAGCAGCAGCGGGGGACGGCTTTCCTGTGGAGGGATAGGAAGAATAACCCACAGGAAAACTGCTGTGGCTGGATAAAGGAGCTGGGGAGTGAAAAAGCAGATTGCTGCAAGCGTGCCGCTTAAACTCTCACACAGCTGATATGATAGCCCTCTCTTCACACGCAAGCTGGCACAGTATAAAGGCTCACACCCTAATGTAATGCTATTCCCATGTACAGTGAATGAGGGGGAATGCCAATGGTGTGACCAAACTAAATAAAGCACAATAGCGACAAAGAAGATGAGAGAAATGGTTTTCCCCTGCAATTTGAGTCAACGAGCTCAGGGACCACTCATTTTAACAGCAGTTTAACTCCATGTATGTGATTTTAATTTAATTCTATTTATACAGCGCCAAACCTCAGCAACAGTTGCTTCAACGCACTTTATATTCTAAGGTAAAGACCCTACAATAATGGAGAGAAAACCACAACAATCCGTCAACGTCCATGACACCCTAATTGGCGAAAGTGGGAAGGAAAATCTCCAGTTTAACAGGAAGTACTTTCAGAACCAGGCTCAGGGAGGGGCAGCCACCTGGCCTGACCATTATTATGCAGGCCTGCAGATGAGGTTGTATGGATTAACCCAACCAGGATTACCCTTTGCCTAAAGGGCACGACCTCCTGACCCACATGGAGCTGAACTGAACATGCTGAATGCAGCAAATGCTAGCATGGCTATAGACTCTTAGGCTATCCTCAAATACAGAATCAGGGCTGGAGTCCATCCTGTAGTTCATCCAGTCAGTAAAGTCATGTAAGTCGAAAAAAAGCCCAAGACATGATTGGAATTAATATTCAATAGTTAGCTGTGCTCTGGATCACCAGTGCAACTCTTTATTATTGATTACAGCTAATTACATCAACAGATTGCCACAAACTATTGTCCTTATGCTCAATAGTTCAGATCTGGCGTTTGGAATTATTTTGGTTTTCATGTGACGTATGACCCTGAAGGTAAGCGCGTCATGAACTAAAATAAAACAGTATGTTGGATGTGCCACGCAATGCTCAATTACATGGGTGGGAACTAGTATGTTA